>NW_006400025.1:3341886-3357329 GCF_000299155.1 Elephantulus edwardii
ATCATCTCCTCGAACTATTTTACAAAAAGCCTTATTTACTTTAAATTTTTTAAATGTTAATGAAAAAGGAGAAACTCCAGCTGAAAGACACTGGGTATTACCATCCTCTAAAGAATCGAGCCTATATATTATAAAGAACCTCTAACTAATGAATGGAAAAAGGGATTTGTTATTAGGTGGGGGCGAGGATTTACTTATATCTCTACAGGATCAGAACTGCTGTGGGTGCCCACCAGATTCATACTAACCCCCGAGATGGGAACTCAAGCCATAGATTCTGACTTCAATGAACAAATCCCTCCAGGGTGTGTTGGGCTTGTTATTGGGCGAGGTTCTACAACCCAAAAAGGTTTGTATGTACACCCAGGGGTCGTAGACTCTGACCATGTAGGCCCTATAAAGATTCTAGTGTCCTCTCCAAGAGGTATCTCAGCCATTTCTCCTGGAGATCGTATAGCACAAATTCTGATATTAACCAGTCATCATCTCCAATATCCATCCACCGGAGATGAAAGAAAGGAAGGTATCGGGTCCACAGGCCAAGTATCCATGTGGCTATCGTTAGATATGGGATCCCGGCCAATAATTACTTTAAAAGTGAATGGAAAGCCTATATCAGGCCTCTTAGATTCAGGAGCAGATAAAAGTATCATTGCCACTAAGGATTGGCCCCCTAGATGGCCCACCCAAACCTCAAATCAGCTGCTACAAGGCCTAGGCTACTCTCAGTCTCCGAAAATTAGTTCACAGATACTAAGATGGACAGTTCCAGAAGGCATGTCCGGGGATTTTCAACCATATGTCTTAGAAGTACCCATCTCATTATGGGGCAGAGAGGTTTTGGAGCAGATGGGGCTCCAAATGACTGACAAATGAATCCTCTTATTCCAAAACTGTCAAAGACATGATGGCTAACATGAATTATACCCCTGGAAAAGGATTAGGGAAAAACCAGACAGGAAGACTTTCCCCGATACAAGCAAGAGGACAAAATTCCCGCTAAGGGCTGGGTTTTTCTTAGGGGCCACTGGGGTACAAAGAATTAAATGGAAGAATCCTCACCCTGTATGGGTACCTCAGTGGCCCCTTACTAAAGAAAAACTTCAAGCAGCTAGAATGTTAGTGAAGGAGCAATTAGAGGCTGGACACGTAAAACCTTCTACCTCTCCATGGAACACCCCAATATTTGTAATTAAAAAGAAGTCAGGAAAGTGGAGATTACTTCATGACCTCCGTGCAGTAAATGCTACTATGGAACCAATCAATGGGCCCAGTCCAGTGTGGACTACCCCTTTTGTCAGCATTACCAAAAGGGTGGCCTAGTATAATAATTGATATAAAAGATTGTTTCTTTAGCATACCCCTGCATGAGGATGACACACCACATTTTGCATTCACTCTCCTCTCCATTAATCAGGAAGAACCAGATCAGAGATATGAATGGGTAGTGCTCCCACAAGGAATGACTAATTTGCCAGTAATGTGGCAGTTGTATGTTGGGAAAGCTGTCCAAAAGGTACGGAGAGAGTACCCGCAAGTACGATGTCTACATTATATGGATGATATTCTTTTAGCAGCTAATCATATAGAAGATCTAGAAAATGCTTATCATCTATTGTGCTCATCCTTCAAGTTAGCAGGATTAAGTTTAGCCCCAGAAAAAGTAAAAAGAGCCAATATAAAAGAATATTTAGGATCAAGAATTGATCCTAACTTCATATATCCACAAAAAGTTCAAATCAGAAAAGATAAGTTAAAAACTTTAAATGACTTCCAAAAGTTATTAGGGCATATTAATTGGCTCCACCCCTCTCTGAAGATCTGTAATGAACAACTTAAACCTCTCTTTGAAATTCTGAGAGGTGATACTGACCTTAATTCTCCCAGATCTTTCACTCCTGAAGCTCAAAAAGCCTTGGAGATTGTGGAAGAGGAAATTAATAGAGCAAAACTGGAGAGAGTAAATGATCTGGCTCCAATACTACTTTGTATATTAAACACTGAGGAACAACCAACTGCTGCATTATGGCAAAATGGACCACTGTTATGGGTTCACCCACATTTTTCACCTGCAAAGACTACTGAGTGGTATCCCCAAAGCTGTAGCCTCATTAGCATTACAAGGCATAAAAACATGTGTCCAACACTTTGGAAGGGCTCCAGAAAAATTAATCACACCTTATTCAGTTCAACAAAGACAAATTCTAGCCGCTACAGATGATGACTGGGAAATCTTACATTTTACTTATTCAGGAGAGATAGATAATCACTACCCCTCACATCCAATTCTCCAATTCTGCAATAAGCATCCCTTTATTTTTCCAAAATTACAACATAAGATGCCCATATCTGGAGCTAAAACAGTATTCACAGATGGATTAAAACATGGAGTTGGAGCAGTATATGCCCTGAATAAGGACCCTTTGACTTTTATATTCCCAGCAGCTACCCCTCAAGTCACGGAACTGCAAGCAGTCATACAAGCCTTTAGACCGTTTCCAGATCCATTGAATATTATCTCTGATAGCTTATATGTGGTAGGGGTAGTTACCTACCTGGAAGCTGCAGGAAGATTAAAATTTCATTCCACTATTTTTCCACTTTTATTAGAGCTTCGAGATTTACTTCGAGGCAGACATAATCCATTTTATATCACTCACGTAAGATCACATTCCTTGTTGCCAGGGCCTATTTCTGAAGGCAATAGCTTTGCAGACCTATCCACAAAATCTTTATTCATATTCTCGGCTTTAGAGCAAGCTAAAGACTTCCACAAATTATATCATGTCAACTCCCAAACTTTGCGTAAAAAATTCTCTATCACTAAAGATCTAGCTCACAAAATTATAATTGATTGTACCACATGTGCTCAGTATATTCCTTCCCAACCTATTGGAGTTAATCCCAGAGGGCTAAGGCCCCTATCCATTTGGCAAATGGACGTTACTCACCTTCCCGAAGGGGGAAGATCAAAATATCTTCATGTATCTGTTGATACGTGTTCAGGGATCGTTTTTGCCTCTCTACATGCAGGGGAAAGTGCCTCACATATTATATCTCATTGCCTACTGGCCTGGAGTCAATGGGGAAAACCAACCACTGTAAAAACAGATAATGCCCCAGGGTATACTTCCAAAAAATTTGAGTCATTCTGTACACAAATGAGAGTCAGTATTAAACATGGTATACCATATAATCCCCAAGGACAAGGGATAGTGGAAAGGATGCATAAAACAATAAAGCGTTTTCTTGAAAAACAAAAAGGGAGAATAGGGAATAGCTTTCCATTAAAGGATAGGATTTCTTTAGCCTTATTTACTATTAATTTCTTAAATTTGGATAAAGATGGAAAAACAGCTGCTGAACGACATGCATACCCTGTATCTCATAGAGTTATTAAAGCAAAATGGAAAGATATATGTTCAGGAATATGGAAAGGCCCAGATCCAGTGTTAACATGGTCAAGGGGAGCGGTCTGTATCTTTCCACAGGACGAGGAAGTACCAATCTGGGTGCCAGAAAGACTAGTGCGATTCACCCAAAGTGAAACTGAAGATGTGGACAAAGACGTGGACAGTCCTGACAATACTGATAACACCAATATGCTGGAAGCAGATAAGTAGTACTCCTGATTCCCAGTGGGCTATAATCAGAAACTATCCTACATTAATATCCGTTACTTGGGATGCCCCTTTCTTACCACCATTATTAACTAGCAATGTATCTTTACGTCTCCCCGCTATGCCACCTCAATGGGATATGGCGAATGTTACTATAAATTTTAATCTTACCAAAGCTGTCTGCTTTTCTAGTGTATATATGAGTTCATCAGAATGTGTTTAGCTTAAAAAATATTCTATATTGAATGTTGATTTGGATTACAATAATGTTATGAGAGTACAAAATATGTGGTACCCATTTGTCCCTACTCAGAATTCTACCACTGATAAACATACTAGAATGCCTTGTTTTTCAACTAAATTAGCTCCTTATCCCCCGGCATGGGCTCACTGTAGATCTACATACTACTGTTATAAACTTAATAACCACGTCTGCCTTTCCGGACCTAAGCCTAATGATACATTACCACCTGATAATTGGACTCAAGTCCATTATATACCCCTAACATGTTATTGAATACTGAACTACTCGTAAGTGCACCCAGCTTATGTGGAAGTAAAGCTTGTTTAGAGATTACACCTACTATTCTTAGTACCGGAAATTTAATTTATGGTACTAGGACTGAAGCTGTGGTGGCTGGTGCCCCACCTCCACCCAGTATAGGTGGAGGCGGAGATCCTCCAGGTACAAAAGGAATACTGTATTTTGGTTATGTTGATTTTAACACCACAAAAAAATCACACCTTGAAAAATCCCTTTTGTTTACAGCCACCCTTCTTTTTCCTTTCTATCAACGAGACTATTGAGAATCCATTAATACTAAATTGCAGTATGGCATCATGCAAATTATCATCTTGTATTTTGAATTTTACTCTAGTGATTATAATTCGTGTCCCTGCTGCTGTCGCCTTTCCTGTCATTCAAGTTGCTCATTCCCCTGTCATACTTCATACCCGACACAAGCGAGATTTCGGTATCACCGCTGCAGTTGTAACTGCTGTTGCTGCATCTATTGCAGCGGCAACAGCGGCGGGGATTGCAGTGGCATCTCAAACATCCACTGCTGCCACCGTTGATAAATTGGCGGGAGAGGTTGCCGAAGCTCTCTCCCTGCAAAACGAACTTAATAATCATATTAAAGTAGGAATTATTAATTTAAATATGCAGACTGCCTTGCTGCAAGAACAGGTAGATCTTTTATGGATGCTACAGTCAGTACCTTGCAGTCCAACTTATCCTAATATTTGTGTCACTAATGGTCATGTAAAGAATATGTCTTCCAGCCTACGAGAACTGAATCGGTATATGACCAGAGGATGGGATATAGAATTCCAGCAATTCATGCAGAACCTGACCTTCCAGATACTACAAGTCAATGAAACCAGAGTGCCAGCTATCACTGGAGATGAACTGTTGAAATCCCTAATGACGATGTTTCAAACTTGGAGTGGAGTAGGAGCTTTAGCCATACTCTGTTCTTGCTCTCTGTCTTTGTATTTGCTGCTTATGTAAACTAGCGAGACAGGAAGCTAAACATGCTTTTGTAGTATGTCAATTATGTGCAGATAAGGAAGAATCTATTAAGGAAATCTGGCTTAGTATGTTAAAATGAAGATAACTGCTAGGGCAATTATAATTTTGAGTTGAGTAAATTCTATGTTTGTATATATTTAAGAAGTTTATGAAGATTGATGAATTTCATACTCTCTCAACTCCTGCCCCCGCAACCTACAGTACCAAGGCAACTACTAGGAGAATCTCATGAGGCGGCTGCCAGCGACGGCCCATTTCCTGGCTGTCACGTTCCCCCACCTGATAGATTGTATTATCAGAGGGAAGGGAACGGACAGGGCAAGCACCAGGGTTGGTCTAACAGGCACCGGCCTTGGCCCCTTTCTGTTATCCTACTGGTCGCCCTGTGCCGATCCATAGACGGCAAAAGCTCGGGACCATAGGTATGGTAAAGAAGTGTGCCTAAAAAACATCACTGTAAACCTCATTGTCTAACTTCTATCGTGTTGCCTAAGTTAAAACAAAAAAGGGGAACTGCGGGAGCCGCAGGTGCTGACGTGCCAAGAATCCTTACTTGCCATCGCCCATAACGCAGAAAGAGTGTGGCAAATTCTGATTGGAGAAACAGAGCTAAGAATTAGCCAATAAGATAAGATTAAGTGTTAGCTATAGACCAATAAGAATAGAGAATTAAGAGCCAATAGGAATAGTTAGATTAGTAAAGTAAGATAGGAAATAGGAATTAGGTTAGAAGCTATCTAGGCTAAGGGTATATAAGGGGTTGTGGGGAGGAAGAGGGTGTGGCCTTTATTCAGCTGGCGGGGCTGGAACGCGGCATGCTGTGATGCTGAATATTGTGCTATAGTCATGTCAAATACCATAATGGTTACCCATCTTGTACAGTGTTTGAAGGAGCTTCCAGATTGATTCAGGTTTGGAAGCAGGAGTGGAATCCACTTCCCAAACCAGTTTCCTCTGGAAACTCTAGAAACATACAGAAATGATGTTAATTATAGAACAGAGTTCAGGTATTTTGTTCATAGGGATGCAATGAGTCATATTCGACCTGACAACACGTAACCACTGCTAAATAAGACTAGGGTTGTTATACTTGGAGGAACATTCTTCTACTTTGTACATCATCACTCTTTGCCAATTTGCTGTACTGAGGTAATCTGAGTTTGCTGTGATGCTGAGCCTTGTGCCATTGGAGTATCAAATACCATAATGGTTTCCCAGTGTGGACAGTGTTTGGTGAAGCTCCCAGTTGTGCCACAAGGAAGTGGCTTCTTGGTTTCTGGTGCTGACTGCTGTAGGGCTACCATCGCCCAAGGATAAGAAGCCTACCTACAGGGAGGGATTAACCCTGCAAGTATTGCACCTTTCAGACATGACCTCAACCATCCCAGGTTCCTCCCAGTCCTCTCCAACCAGATCATAAAGCCCTTTTCCCTGTAGGGAGTTACACAACCCACAGGCAAAGCCTCTCTGGATTTGAATCCACATTCAGCTCTGTGGACAGAAGACAGGCAATCTCCTCCTGCCCAATTTACAGCCTCCAAAAACCCACTGGAGGTTCAGATGTAAGTCGGTTCCAACTTAGTGGCAATGAGTGAGTTCCCAGTGACTTCTGGGGTGAGTCTTGATGCAATAACCTAGGGCAGGAAGAAATCAAGTTTGCTTTGCCAGTTGGCTTATTCCTGTCTCTGGCTACCAGTCCAGGATCATTCAGTCCTGTTATGAAGTCCAGGGTCATTCCCTTGATTCAATTGATAAAATTTCAAATTCAAATTGATAGAATTTTCCTATCAGTGCTCCTGAGATCCCTGCCAGCATCTGGTCCTGGGTTCCTGGGGAATGTCACCCAGACACGTCCTTACTTTAAAGTAGACTGTAAGCATTACCTCACAATCTCTGTCTGCCTTTCCACTCCCCCGCCCCAAGCCTGCCTGACACACTGCCATCTGCCCAGACACACGGCCTTGCTCAAGCTCCCTCAGCATGTCCTCTCCCTCTTTCGGAGACCTCTCACATGACCTGACCTTGGCACAATCCAAAAGGGCATCCACATGTAGGACTGTCTGCACTGTCATTTCTTGTCTTTTCAGACCCTCCAGTCTTTTTGAGAAGACTCTGATGCCCAGTCAAATAATCCTGACTTGGTAAATGTTGTGGTTGGTCTCCATCAAGTCAGTTCTGTCTCATTACCACCCATGTATCCAGGGTAAAACCGCCCTGTCACGTTTTCAAAGCTGTAACCTTTTGGAGATAGAACACTAGGACTTCTTCTAAGGTACCGCTGGGTAGGTGTAAACCACCAAGCTAAATCAAGCACTAGTCATCTGCACCAACCAGGGACTCCTGCTTGGTAAATCTTAGTTAATCCCAGTACGCATTCCTCTTTCTCTATCCAGATCAGTGAATTGTTAAATGCATCCACAACTAGGGCACGAGAGAGCCAGTCATGCTGACACTTACCCTTCTGGAGAAGTTGCGTGAGTGTCCAGCTGGGCAGAACTGGCCTCTTCAGTTTTGACTGTGTCTTCACTCTTTACTTCTTCCCTTGGACTTGGGGTCCCCACTGCCTCTTCTTTCTCTAAGGAATCTGACTCTGCCCTATCTGCCTCTAAAGCTGACAGGTGTGAAGCATCAAGTGTCCACTTGGGTAAAGTACTGTCTGAATGGTGGCGAGGAGGCTTTGGGCTCCCCTCCTGGGAGGACACAGGGGTGGGCCAGGGGCCAGGCCCTCTGCTCGCAGATTCCGGGCTGCTGGGCTCTGGAGAAGATGGGCTCCCCCAAGAGCCAGGGTCCAATGTGCAGGTGGCAGAACCCTGCTCAGCATCACTCTCACCTGAGGGAGGAAATTGGGTAAGGCTGACACAAGGACAGAGGCCTGTTATGGTTGAGGGGTGTGGCAGAGCCAGGAAAACTGTCTGTGCTGCTTCCTCCCTGGGGCTCCTCCTCTGGAAGTGGGCAGTGCCTCAGGTAGTGACCTTGCCCACATGCAGAGGCAGCAGGCAGAGAGTCCCCACTACTCCAGCACTGCGGACTTTTGCTGAACTTTGAATATAAGATGAACTCACAGAGCCAGAGGCACGACTTCCCCAAAGTCTAATTGGCTCCAGGATAATACAATGAGGCCTCTTATGATGACAACTGTGGGGCCGAGAATTACATCTGTCCCCATTCCAGATCTCCCAGCAGACCAAGTCT
Source organism: Elephantulus edwardii (assembly GCF_000299155.1). Lineage (NCBI taxonomy): Eukaryota > Metazoa > Chordata > Mammalia > Macroscelidea > Macroscelididae > Elephantulus > Elephantulus edwardii. The sequence goes on from NW_006400025.1 coordinate 3,350,233, forward strand.
CCTTCCTTCAGTTTAGGTCTCACCTCTCTCCTGGCAGCTGAGCGGCACAGAGGGCCAGGAAGAACCCTCTGTCTGACAGCTTTCAGGGCAGGGAGTGATCTGTGGAGAAATGTAGAGGAGTTTTCTGGAGTCCCTGAGAGGTGAAGGGGCAAGGCCAGGCAGGGTGTAAGAAAGGAGGGAAGGGGAAGGCTAAGGAGGGGGAACCCTGAAAGCCTCACCCTTCTCCTGCCCAGAGGCCCCTGGCACCAGCCTGGAGCCTCAGTCAGAAAAGGAGTCCTGCTTATGAGAAGCCCTCCATCAGGACAATATTGGTGCCAGGTCCTGGCAGCCAGCAGATGCCTGTAGAGATGGTAAGGGTGACACCCAAAGAGGGGAAGGAAAGGACTTGCCCAATGTTTCACAGCGTGAGTGGCAGTGGTAGGGAGAGATGCTGACTCCCAGGTCAATGCTTCATCCACACAAGGTGCTGCAGGTGGGGCAGAACCAAGCATTGCCCTTGAAGAATCCTTAGGAAAGGAGGAAACATTGACTGAGGTTTGACCAAAGAATTGTCCCCACATCCCAAAGGCCCAAGTCTTCTCTGCCTCACCCTCTTTCCTCCAGAAGTCACCCCTGTGGCTCTCTGTCCCCTAGCCACATGCCGAGGAAAGCCTGTTTGTCATAGGGAGGCAGTAGCACCCAGGAACTGGTCAGACACTGCCAGCCTTGAGCTTAAGCTAATGTCCAGCTTTAAAAATAGTGTTCCCAGGCCTCTGAGGCGCCTTTAGGGCAAGAAGGTCCTGAGAGAATGCACCTCCACAGGAAACTGCAATGGCCCCTTGACTCGTGGCTGGCCTATGGTTTTGGAGCTTCTCTGATCTCAGGGTTCAGGTCTGAAGTTCTTTTCTCCATTGTTCTGTGGAATTAGGGAGATGAGAGGGCCTCCTGCCCTTTCGTGCTGACTTATATCTGAAGCAGAGGCCTCTCTGGGAAAACTGTTGTCTCCGTTACTGGTTGATATGAAGGATCCCTGTCATTTTTTTATGAGCCTGATCTCCTCGTGCAGGGTGGGGGAGTGAGATGGTGAGCTGAAAGTAACAAAATGCTGAAGTGTCTCAAGAAAGAGAGGGCAGAACTCTTAAAATAGACATCTCCCAACAAGGGGAAGAAGAGGTCATCCGTTCAGGCTGACCCCTGCTCTGGTACAGCTGAAAATGCCGTGAGGTAGAAGGGGCAGAATCTGAGCAGCCCTGAACAGGAGCTGTGGGTTTTTAAATGTAGCCTTATGGAGTTGGCTAGATACGAGACAATGATGAACTCATATGCTGTCAAAGTCAGGTAATACAAACTATTCATACTCCAACTCATTGCTGTCAAGACTCCCAGCTGACCCTCCAGAGGATTTTGAGACTGTAAACAGCAAGGGAAGAGATTGTTCATCTTTCTCCCCTGGAATCACCAGAGAGCCAAGGCCTTTGGCTTAGCAGTGCAATTCCCCTACAGCCTAGGTCACCTGAGCCCCCAAGGTAACCTGGGACATTAGTAATTATTTCCTAAACTTCTGAAGGCCATATGAGCCTATCTTTTCTGCTGATCACCCCAGAATCCCAAAAGACCATAGCATCTGAACCTGCGATCTGGGTGTGAACACCTCCACATCTGCCTTGCACAGCCTGGCTGGGTCCCCAGGATCTGCCTTACCTCACTCTCCATATGACTGGGAAGTGCTGTGCCAGCCCCCTTGGTAGCCCCCTCTGTGATCCAGGAGAGGGAATGCACTTTGTAGACAGGCACAGGGAACGGAGGAGTGATGTGCCCACTGGAATCAGCTGTGTCGTCCTCCAGATCCTCATTTCCTAGTTCCCAAGGAACTCCAGCTCCTGGGAGAGAAGGACCCCTGGCCTGTGGGCTCTTGGCCGCAGTGCTCCCATCTTCAAGGGTGTCTGGTACCGTCCAGGAAAAGTGCTGTCTGGAAGCACCGGTCTCAGAGCAAGGGCTTTCCAGGAAGAGGGGATTGTCAAAGAACAGACTCTCCTCCTCAGTACCCCACTCTGAAGAGGAGCTCGGTGTTCGCTCCCTCGGCCACCCCTGGCTCTCTGCCTCCGGCTCACTGCCGTCTTCCCCTGTGTCTTCCTCCATGTGTGGTGACTGTAGGTGGCAGCCTGAGTCCCTGGGACTGGCCGGGTTGGCAGGGAAGGTGGGGAGGGCCACAGGGGCTGGGGGGACACAGCATCTCAGCTCAGCTTTCAGCCCTTCGGTCTTCTCCAGCTCCTCCTCCAGGTCCAGGACACACATCTGGGCCTGCAAGATGCCGGCCCAGAACATGACCTGGGCGGAAGTACCTTGGCTCAGCTGTGGGGTCCCCAGATGATGGCTGTCCCCAGGTGACTCTGGAGGTGGTGTTCTCTGCCTCTGTCCCTCTTGCAAAGAGTAGCTGTCCAGATGTGAGGGTTCTGAGTTGGCGACCCTGAGGCCATCTTGCCTCCAGGAATCGGTAAGACCAAAGGCCCAGGTCTGTTGCCCACAAAGCCCAGGAGGTTCCGGTTGGTTGCTTGGTGCTCGTGGGGACTGCAGGTGGTCCCCCAGACAGAAGTTGAGAAATTCCATGGATTCCGGGTGGTCAGAGGGTCTGTCGTTATCCATCATCCACAGAGCAAAAGCTGAGCAGGTACCGTGGGAAGTGGCTGCCTTCACAGTCCCATTATGTGGATCAGGATGCGTACGGGCCGGGGCAGTCACTGGGAACTCATATCTACCCTGGAAATGCCCCAAACAAGTGAAGTCAGGATGCTGTCAAGAACCAGGAATACTCAACAAAGCACACAGTGTACTTGGTAGGCACTGAAGAGCGCACTGCTAAGGACATGTCTCCTGTAAGGACTAGGGGCGGCACATAGTGTAGACCACCAGCTTTCCCCCCTTACACCAGGGTGGTACCTGCCTCAAAGACAGTGGAGACAGTGATTGACTTAAAAAGAGCTCCAGTGGCCTAGTATTATGTAAGGAGTAGTGCTGCCAACCCAAAGGCAGACAGTTTGAATCCATCAGCTGCTCCTTAGGAGAAAGATGGGCAATCTCATCCAGTGTGAACTACAGTCTCTGAAAACCCACTGGATGGTCAGTTACGAGTCAGCCCGACTCAACAGCAATGACTTCTTCTTTGTTGCTGAGACAAATCAGACCCTACTCTTGGGAATCTGAGTTGGAAAACTGAGAGACTCAGAGCTGTGTGACAGAAGGCAATAAGCCAAAACTAACATATGTGGGAGCCACAAAGACAAGACTAGAGCAGGGAGATTAAACAGTCACAGTGGAGATGCAGATGCCAGGAAGGCAAGGCTGCTGTCTCGGGACTGCCTCACTCACAGAGCTGGCTAACACTGCTGTTTCTTGCAAGCAGTTAGCAGCTTCCCAGCTTGTCCAAAGTAGAAGTAGGGGCTCCAGGAAGGAGAGCCCAGGCTTACTGGAGGGAGGACATTTCAGCCTGTCCCGCTGCCACTGAGAAGATGACCTGCTGCACAGTGAAGAATTGCCTGCCTTCTGAGGAGGACAGGCTCCTTGTCTGCCTAGAGTAGCATCACTGCCTCCTGTCAAGTTGGTGCTGTCCTTTCAATTGGCCAAATTCCGAGCAGGACCTCATAGAAGCCAACGAGGAGCCTAGAAGTTTATCTTCTCTAAGTATGCAACACAATGTGTACCCACAACTTCTATGGCCTTCAGGGTTCAGGGGCAGGGGTGGCTGCTGCTTCTTAACAATCAATTTCTTTTTATTCAGGGGGCATTTGGGAACTCATAACTGAACCCAGTTTCATCTCTGAGTAGGCTTTCAGAAAGTGCAGGGTTAAATCTATTAGCAAGCACAAAGACCTTATATCTGTCTTTCCAGTAATGAATGCATCCTTTGCTTGGTCACATTTTCTTATTCTCACTCATATATTTCTCTGTGTGTGTTTGCATACATGTTTTTAAGTTTTAACCAAGTATTCTTTTGGGAACAAGGATACTAACACACATGCTGCCAACTTATAACTATGCGGGGGCTATCAAGATACCACAACAGCCCCTTCCATATGCCCCACTTAGCCACCCACGCCATCACACAGCAGACCTGAAGAAGCAAAAGCAAACCACCAAATCCTCTGCTGCCGAGCTGATTCTGACTTATGGAGACACTCCATGCTGAAGAGTAGAACTATTCCACAGGGTCTTCGATGGCTATAATCTTACAAAAGCCGCGGCCAGTTCTTCCTTCCGTCATGGCCAAGTGGACTAGATATATCATTTTTTTTTGGGTACTAGTTGACTGCAAACTATGCGTGCCACCAAAGTGCATGGAAGGAACACAGGCACTAGTGTTGTCCCTGATGTCATAGATGAGGAAGCCAAACTGTACGACCCAGTGCTGTTGGGTCGATTCTGAATCACAGTGACAGGACAGGACAGCACGGAACTGCCCTAGAGGGTTTTCAAGGTTACGAATCTTTACAGGGACAAAATTACTCATCTTTTTCACATGGGGAGGGTAGAGGGTTCAAACTGTGCACCCTTCAGTCAGCAGCCAAATGCTTACGTGACAGCACACCAAGGGTAACAGAGAGGTCAAGATCCAACTCCAGACCATCCAACGTCCAGGGTGTGGTTCTCCTTGCACCATCTCTGTTCTAGGTGCCTGTGGCAGCCAAGTCCCCATAAGCGCCATGTCAGCAGGCTTGCTTAGCACCAGATCCCCTTACCACCATGATCTTCAACCAAGGGCCTGCCCCAGGACCATGACCGATCCTAGCCTGCCAGTCTGACCAGGACAGCATTCTCTGTGCCCACAATAAAGAGCATGCAGGTGACTGAATGTGCAGAGGGCCCTCAGCTCAAGCCCCCCCCCTCCCCCCACCCCCCGGCTTCTTAGCAGGAGTGGACCTGAGAAGTGCTCAGCCTGGGATAGCCCAACCCCCTGTGGTGCTGATGGGTCTCAGATGATTCCTGTCTAGTGCCCAGCTTAGGCGTGGCACAGGGCTAGCCACTCAATTATCACCTCAAAGTGTTCCAATCAGGGCCACTCAGATCCCACCTCCCACAGTCACAGTGAAGTATCCTTTTGCTCTATGTCAGAAAATGCCCATAAGGAATGAGGGAGGAGGCCAATGAATTCCAGAGTCTCTCTCTCTGATTGGACTAAATGATTAATGTAATAGGTGGCCATAATCCCCTGAGTGCTCAACTCCCCTCCCCAGCCTGTATGGAGAAGAACAGATCAGCAAGGAAGTGATCCATCTCTTCGCCCAGCCTTCCCCATAACTGTCACATATCATCATCTTGTGCTGTTGAGTCAGTTCCAACTCAGACAGGGGTGTGACAGTACAAGTGCCTCAGAGGGTTTCGTAGGCTGTCATCTTTACAGAAGCAGATTGTCACATGTTCTGTGTGGGGCCACAGGCTAAGCTCAAGCTGCCAACCTCTAGGTTAGTGGCCAAGCTTTAACCACTCACTGCTCAGTCAGCGTGCCTCAACTAGCCTAGAAGATGCAAGAATTTACCAGGAAGACAGCTCTTTTAGGAGGATAGAGTGAGAGGTGGGGAGGCACACCAGGGGTTTTGTTGTTTTAAGTTGCCCTCAAGTTGACTATGACTGAGAGAAATCCCTGTGAACAACAGATCTGAATTCCACCCTATCCTACTCCATCCACCCTCATGATCTGTCATGTTCAAGCCCATTAGGGTAGTCACTGTATCAATTTATCTCCTTGAGAGACTTCTCTTTCTCTGACCCTTTTACTTTTCCCAGCATGATATCTTTTCCATAGGACTGGTTCCGTCTAACACCATGCCTAAAGTATGTGAGATGAAGTTTGTCTCTAAAGAACATCCTTGCCTCTACAGAGCACTGTCATACTTCCTCCAAAACAGAACTGTTTGTTCTTTTGGAAATCTATGATGGTATACTCTGTACTTTTCTCCAACAGCACATTCAAAAGGATCAGGTCTTCTTTTGTCATCCTTATTCAATTTTGAGATGCAAAGGAAACAGTTGGGAAAAAAAAACAAACCAATCCATTGCTTGGGCCAAGTGCACCTTAAGTCTTTAAACTGACATCACTGGTTTTTAGCACTTTGGAGAGGTCCTTGACAGTAAATTCCCCAAAGCAACATCTTTTGATTTTTTGACTCCCGCTACCATGGGTGTTGACTGTGGATCATAGTAAAAGTAAATTTTGACAACTTCAATCTTTTCTCCATCTATCATGATGCTTTTCCAGTTGTGAGGATTTTTGGTTTGGTTTCTTTTTTATGCTGAGATAGAATCTATATTGAAGGTTGGGGCCTTTGATCTTTCATAGCAAGTGCTTCAAATTCTCTTCACTTTCAGCAAGCAATAACACAAGTTGCTGATGAGTCTTCCTTCAATCCTGATGTCATTCTTTTTCACAACCTCCAGTTTAATTATTTGCTCAGCATACAGACTGAATAAACATGGAGAAAGAATACAACTCTGATGGATACCTTTTTCCTGATTTTAAGCTATGTAGTGTTCTCTTGTTCTGTTCCTGTTTGAGTACTAGTCAACACCATGTTTACAGGTACTCAAAGTCCTGTAGTCCAAGTCCTACCTTGACAGCCTCCTTTTTCAGATTTCAGGTTCTCTATCCCTTGCCCCTCACTTCTTGTTCAAACATTGAACTAAGCTTTTCCCCCTTCTATGATGCCTTCTCCTACCCTCATGCCCTCACATTTCCACAGGTTGTATCTGAATGTGTGCCCCCCTTTGGAACACAGTCCTTTGGGGATGAAGATCATTTTGTCAGGAAAACCTCAACTCTCCACTCTCGTTAGTGAATAAACTTGACATTTAAACTCACAAGTCAGCCCCAAGAACGGTAATGGTTGTAGAAACCAGGAGCTGGATGGAAAGGGAATCCTGCAATTTTTTTCCCCCACAAGACTCGAACTCAGGGATCCCTCTCTGCAAACATGAACATAAGTATGTGTGTGTGTGTGTGTGTGTGTGTGTTGTTAGTTAATCACACAGGAGGAGATTGCCTATCCTCCCTCAGAGCAGGTGGTGGCCTTGAGCCTTGAACTGTGTGCCGTTGGGATTGCATTGCAGCTTCTTGCTACTAGGCCACT
>NW_006400025.1:3357429-3380559 GCF_000299155.1 Elephantulus edwardii
ATATAAAATTTGTACAGATCATGACTATGCTAGACAATAAGAGCTGGATTCACATTCTTGGAAGAAGCCAGGTGTTCCTCACTGGATTCAGGGGGAAGAGCATCCAACACCTGAAAATCAGCCATAGAAAATGCTCTGATGCACACATCAGATGCTAAGAGCAGGGGTAAGGAAAGGGATGGGAGGGTGGGGACTGGGAGGCAGAGAGGTACCTGAGGCAACAGGAGGAGAAAAGGGAGAACAAAACAGCAGGCAGCATTTGCTGGAGTTCAAATGTGCACTTTGACTGAGCTATGGGAGCCTGAAACCAATTAAACTTAGCCAGGCAACATCCCATCTTATTCCAGAGCATTTATCTTATCACACTGTGTGATCATCATGTGCCTCCACTCACGCAGCCTGAAGCCCTCCTCAGACTGTAAGTGTGAGGAAGGCCAGCCCTCAAGGCTCCTCCTTCAGTGCTGTGTCACAGGGCACACACAATGAACAACTTGGTTCCTTTATATAACTAATTTTGTTATACCCAACCCTATCTACAAAATTCTGGGAGGTATATGCTTTTGTTATTGTTATGTGCCGCAGAATCTGAACCGACTCATACCTGACCCACCAGTGAGTTTTCAGAGGCTAGAAATCACACAGCACCGCAGCAGACACCCCATCTTTCTCCCATGGATTCAAGCAGCGTGCTTTTGGGTTGGCAGTAGAGTACCTTCCTACTAGACCACGTGGTTATATATTAATACATGTAGATGCAATCACTGGCTTGAGAAGTTGAGAGCTTCCTAAAGACAAGCCTATGGTTATAGAACCTGTTGGAATATGGTCCCAACCAATGCCAGCTGGCTCCATACTGTGATGCACCAACTCATGGAAAGATTCCCAGACTCAGCAAATTAAAGCTCAGGGTGCCTGGTACTTGATTTGGGACATATTAAAACTAAATGAGGAGCTCTGGTGGCAGAGTCTGTAGGGAGCTGTGCTGCTAACCCAACGGCAGCATCTCTCTGGTGGTCTGAACCCACCAGCAGCTCCTCAAGAAAAAGATGGGCACCCTCCTCTTGTGCAATTGAGAGCCTTCAGAAAACGCACTGCAGGGTCTGCTATGAGTTGGTTCCAACTCAACAGAAATGAGTTTGAGATGACCTTATATTAAACTTTTATTCCTTCTTTATCTGAAATTAAAATTTAGTGGTCTTTCTTTATCTGGAAACCCAGTCTTATGGAGAAGTACAAAAATATGATGAATCCCTGCAGGGAATCAGTGGTTCTGGAACTCAGTGCTGAGTTCATCTATCCCACCAGCCACACAAGAGACAAGTGCAGTCAACTAGTACCCTCAACTTTTCCAAGCATGATGTCTTTTTCCTAGGACTCGCCCATTCTAACAATATGCCCTAAGTATGTGAGATGAAGTTTCACTATACCTTTCTCTAAAAAGTATTTTGGCTCTACTCTCTTCAAAGCATATTTGTTCATTCTCTTGGCAGTCCACACAATATTTATAGCCTTGTAAATGGCCAAAGAAACAAGAGACCGTGACACCTCAAAGGGAACAGCCTCCCCTAGGGAAGGAAAGTGGTGACTATGGGGTGTTGTCGCTCCTCCTCTCCTGTGCCCGCTTCTGGGTGACAACTAAGACATGGGCTTGGAGGTTCACAGACTAGACGTCAATCCTGACTCTACAGCCCCAAAGCCTTGTGACTGTAGGCCAAATATTTAACTTGCTACCTCATCTGTAAAAGAAAGGAGATAAGCAAAGCTACTCTGCAGATCTGTTATCAGTGGGGATGGGCCTAGCCCTTGGAGGCACTCAAAAAATACTCTCTTCTTCTCAGTTTAAGTCAGCTGCCTTGCAGTTCAGTTCAGAGAAGCCAAAATAAACAAAGATAAACACACAAACAAAAAGACCTCAGCAGAGCCTCAGCCCCTCTGCAGCCCTCAACTCTCACATAAGGCCCTCAGCCTTACAAGAAAGACTGTCCATATCTTTTTGTATCTCCTCCTCACCTTTAAGTTTCCAGATTCAACAAGCAAGTGTTGCTTCCTTTTACTCGGATTTTTTTTCCTCCCTGTGGAAAAAGTGTGAAGGCTCCAAGACTATCTGAGGACTCAGGTGGTGACTACCATGGTCCTGTACAGCCTGGGAAGCAGATGGGTGAGGGGTGTCTCAGATACAGGAACCAGAGGTGGCTCACCCAGGCTGAAGTCCCAGGACAAAAAAAACCTCTGCTTGAACCTGAGCCCAGAAACTCATGAAAGAAGGCCCCACATCCCGCCCACACCGGAAGGAGCCTTCATGCAAATGTACAGAGGCTAGTGGAGCTGAGGGTCTGTGTGTGGTGTGGTGCTGGCCCGCACCCAGGCCAGGAGGGAGATGAGAGAGGGCAGAGAGAATGGGAGGACTGGGAATGAACTGGCTAAGCAAGGGCAGCTAGCTGCCACTGTGAAGGGCAAGGGTCATCTCAAAGTTCATCCTCAGCATCCCTTCACAGCCCCTTCCTTTACCCTTCCCCCTTCCTGCCTCAGCGAGCTGGGAAGTTGGGGTTCCTTCTAGGGCCCAGGCTGGGCGGATTCCTTATCTTCAGAAGAAGGGGCAATGTGAAGGTCTGATATCCCAGAATGTGAGGAGACAGACCTGCTTGGGGCCCATTCCTTCAAACCTGTCAAGATAACACAGTCCTGGGCCACTCTCACTAACTACAGGCGGACTATGCTTTTCTGCATTTTAGCAGAGTGACTCCCAACCAGGGGCTTTGGCATATCCAGCCTTAGAACAGGGAGGGTTTGAGGTAGGGAGTGGTTGGGAGGGACATTCCCCTCTACTAGGTCTCCTTCAGAACAAGGATAACAACTAGGGGTACTCTGGAGAATGGAATGGATGCTAATGATAAGTACACCAGGACATCAGGCTTCACCAGGACTGGGGAGGCCAGCAAGCTGGACTTGGACCTCTAAACCCAGCCTCTGGGTGCAGCCCTAAAGGCTAATCAAGCTGGTGTCCCCTAGTGTCCAAGCCTGTGTCCAACCTCCTGCTTCTACAGTGGCAACACCCAACCCTGCCCACCAGCTGCCCCCAAGCCCTGGTCAGTCAAGATGGCCTCCCTCCTTCCCACCAGAGTCTGAGATAAAGGCTCTCTTGGGTTTTTGGCCACAGAAGCCCCCCACAGACCACAGCAGTCATCAGGGACTGCAGGAAGCCTGAGAGGGTGAGCTCTGGGAAGGTAGACCACGGAGGTGAGTGTGGGGGGATCTGAGGAAGGGCAGGTAAGGGAGGGGGAGCTGACTGGGACAGGAGGGGGGAAGGGAGAAGGTTCTAGCACAAGGCCGTGTGCTCAGCGTTCATGTGGACACACGCAGTAAGTGCAACCACCATGGCCTACACAGCTCTCGACATCTTCTCCTGGCCACCTTCTTGCCATCCTCTGCCATGAGGGCCCTCGTTGTGACCCTCGAAAGACTGCTGTCGCCAGGTCCCTCCCAGACCCATTCCCAATCAAGCCTGCCTCGCTCACCTCTGAAGAGCTCAGAAAAGGATGGATGTGTTCAGGGTGCCCAGGAGCAGCTCCTGCAGCACAGTCAGCCCCGCGGTGGACTTGGCCGCTCCAACTTCCGACTTCCGCCCGCCTCAGCACCACACACTCCTCCCCACTCTCAGCAGCCTCCCCAGGCACCTAGCACCCCACACTTCCTGCCCCCAACACAGGAGTCTCCACTCTCAGGCCCTGTGCCTTCTGGTCCTCTCCCCAACATTTCTGCTCCCTGGAGGGCCCCCACCCCCCTCAGTGCCAGGCCCAGAAAGAATCCTCCACAAACTGCCCTTCTCACAGCTCAAGGACCCAGGAGACAGAAAGGGGAAGGTGCCAGCGTCCTGGCCTGTGAGTAGGCCCCACCTCCTTCCTCTCTGTGGCTCTGTCACCAGGTTTCATCTCTGCTTCAGCCCTCTGCTCCTTGCTGGCCACCCTGCGGAGGACAGGAGGGTCTCCTGGTCAGGCAGCTTTACAATGAAGGTGCATTTCAATTTTTTGTGTGATTGTCTCAGTTAGCAATTATGACACCTGATGCATTTGCTTACAGCTTACCCAGAATTTATCAGTAGCATTTCAATCTCTTCTCATCTACTTTAGGAAGTTTTTTCTCACTCTCCCTTCCTTCCCTATCTCTAGCTCTCTCACCGCCGTTGAGTCAGAACTGACTCACAGTTGACTGACCCTCTCGATGCTGTAAATCAAATGGAAGGAGACTGCTCAACTTTCGCTCAAGGAGCCACTGGTGGATTTGAACCACCAGAGAGGTTCAGCCTTTGGTTAACAGCCTAACTCCTTTGGGTTTTCAGAGCTCCCAGAAAAGCCTTTAGTATATACATTATATAGGATATTCTAATGCTGTTATTTTTGTTTACTGTCAAGTCAGAACCGACCCTTAGCTGACTCTCCAGCAGGTTGTAAGAGGCAGTTAATTGCATGTGAGGAGATTGACTATATATACAGGAAGGCAGTGTGTATATATATATATATATATGTAAAATATATATTAATATGTTATGTGCCGTCAAGTTGACTCCAACAGATAGCAACTCCATGTGCAACAGCTCTGAATCCCTCTCTATCCTGAGCCAATTTCATCGTCTCTGATACATTTACCCCTACATCCCAGTCACTGAGTAACTCCATCTCATCGAGGGTCTTCCTCTTTTGCACTGTCCCTCCATCCTTCCAAGCATGATGTCCCTCTCTAAAGACTGGTCTCTCCTTGAAACATGCCCCAAGTATGTAAGATGGAGCTTCAAAACCTTTGCTTCCAAAGAGGAGCCTGGTTTCACCCTCTCTAGGTTGGACCTGTCTGTTCTCTTAGTAGTCTATGGTATGTATATTCAATACTCTTCTCTAACACCACAACTCAAAGGCATTGATGATTCTTCTACCATCCTTAGTCACTGTCCAGCTTTCTGATGCATAGCATGTAACTGTAAAGACCATAGCCTGGATCAGGCACACCTTAGTCTCTAGACTGGCATCATTGCTCTTCAGTACTCTGGAGAGGTCCCTGACAGCAGACTTTCCCCATGCAATTAGTCTTTTGATTTCCTGGCTGCTGCTACCAAGAGTGTTGATTCTAGAGCCAAGCAAGCTGAAGCTGTTAACAATTTTAGTCTCTTCATTGTTTATCATGATGCTGCCAATTGGCGTGAGAATCATCGTCTTCTTAATGTTGAGCTTCAATCCATTCTGAAGGCTGCAGTCCTTGACCTTCTGCAGCAAATGCCTCAGTTTCAGCAAGCAAGGTTGTGTCATCTGCATAATGCAGGCTGTTCATGAATCTACCTCCAAAACTGATGCCACATTCCTCCTCATAGAACCCAGCCTACCAGAAGATCTCTTTTGCGAGGGAGATCCTCGGGTACAGGCAAGAGGAGCTGTGGGAGGAGATTGTGGTTTGGGTGAGGGTAGAGGGAGAAAAACTAGCTCTTCCTTGCATAGTACATGCTAGTGGTAGGCTTTGATCTGAAATGTCCAACACCAATTCTGGAACTCCCCACAGCCAACTGTCCCCTCTCCAGGGCTCAAAAGACCACAGCTACCAGGCACATAGCTTCCTGCCTCGACCATGCAGAAGGTGGCACCACCACCCACAGATAGGAGGCACGGCCTGGTGGCTCCTTCCTGCCTTGTTTGAGGTAAGCTACTTCCTGCTGGCCTGCAGAGGAAGATGGTTTGCACAGATGGGGAGGTGGCTTCTCAGGCCGACACCTTCCAGGAGAGGTAGCCTAGGCTGTCAGCACTGAGCCTGCCTCTCCTGGGAGTGGTATGAGGAGAGGAAGGGTGGCAAAGGGAGGGGAACCGGCCTCTGATACAACTATCCTTCACTGAGGGCTCCTAGGGTTAACACTCACCAGGCTTTTTCAGGTATCAGCTCGAATCCCTCTCCGTTTCAGGCAGACGTGGAATTATAGTCCCCATTCTAGAGATGAGGAGACTGAGAGTCAACACAGTCACTCTGACTCACAGGCATTAGACAGTAGAGGTGGAGTCTGAACCAATGACTGCTGAATCCCAACAAATATACTTCTTACTATCACTGTTACTATCTGCAACACTCACTCACTCATTGTTAGAGTCAATTCATAGAGGATCCTTCACAGGGTTTCCAAGGCTTTAAATTGCTTGGAAGGGATTACTAATATTTTTCCAGGAGGAGACTGCTAATCCTTCCCTTCTGGTGGATTCCAGGACACTGCCTTTTGGTTATCAGCTTCCTACAGACTAGACCACAGAGCTCCCTATCTGTATACTGCGGGTATATAAACTAACAAACAAAGTAGGCTTCATTCCAGGCTAGTATCACTGACAGCATAAACCCGTTGTTGTTGTTATGTGCCATCAAACTGCTTGTGACTCATAGCAACCCTATGCACATTATCTCTTGTTCTGAACTCTTAGGTCTCCAACAGATCTAAGCCCATTTCGCCAGTCATTGAGTCAATCCATCTCTTCTGTGCGATTCACTGCCTCCGAAAAGCTGCTGTAGGGTCATCTATGTGCCAGTTCTGACTCAATTGGACATGACCTCAAGAAGACTAGGCAGAAAACTTATGCCAAAATTCACAATGTGATGAAAATCAAGACTATTATTCATTGAGACTCAAAAGTGACCTTATAGGACAGAGTTGAACTGCCCTAAGGCTGTTCTTTCACCCTTTTCATTAGGGTCAAATGCCTTAAACACAGTGCAACCAGAGCTTCTAAAATCATGTTGTTGTTGGGTTCAGTCAAGTTGATTCAGCATTGAATCACAGCACTACCTGGCCCTGTGCCATCCTGCTCTGCAGCCACTGAGGCTCTTCCCTTTTTCGCTGACTTTCTACTTTACTAAGCATGGCATTCTCCAGATATCAGTTCCCCCCACATGCTTGATAACATGCTCAAAGCAGGTACGATGAAGCCTTGCCAAGAAGCACTTTGGCTGCACTTCTTCTAAGACAAATTTGTTTGTTGTTTTGGCAGTTCATGCTACATATAATATTCCCCTCCAATACCATAACAAAAAGGAATTCATTCTTCAGTCTTCCTTATTTGTCATCTAACTTTCGCATACGTGATAAAAATATCACTGATTGGGTTCAGGTACTCCTTAGTTTTCAATGAGAGAGCTTTGCTCTCTGGCACTCTAAAAAAAGATCTTGGGTTTGCACAATGAGTATGTTGTTTTATTTCTTGACAGCTTCTAGCATGGGCATCAGGTGTAGTTCCAAATAAAGTAAAATCCTTCACAACTTCAATGTTTTCTCTTTTACTCACGATATTACTTAATGATGCAGTTGTGATAATTTTTGTTTTCCGTATGTTGAGGTATCATCAATCAGTAATTGTTCCAAGTCTTTTTTGTACTTTTTATATTATCAAGCAATTCTGCATATCACAGTTTATTGAGGAAGGAGTCTACCTCTAATGCCACATTCTTCTTCCTGTAGTCCAGGTTCTCAGATTCTTTGCTCAGCGTACAGATTGAAAAGATTTGGTGAAAGAATATAACCTGGACACACACCTTTCCTGATGTTAAGCCATGCATTATCCTCCTGTTTGAAAGGCTGATTCAATGATCTATACACAGGTTCTTCATGAGCACAATTCAGTATTCTGGAATTCCCATTCTTCACAATGTTACATCCATAATTTGTTATGATCAAGACAGACAAATGCCTCTTCATAGTCAATAAAGTATAGGTATACTTTCAAGCATTATATGCTTTCAGCCAAGATTCATTTCACATTAGCAATGATATCTCTTGTTCCATGGCCTCTTCAGAATCTAATTTGAATTTTTGGCAGTTCTCTCTCTTTTCCCCTCCCTTAATTAATTTTAATGAAAGTTTACAGAGACTTTGGGTTTCCAGTCATTCACTTCCAGCTCCCCCATCCCCGAGTCCACTCCACTATGCAGCCTTCACTCTGGACTTCTGTAATGACAAGAATACCCATTTATATGTCCCCTTTAAAGAGTTCTCTCCCTCATCTGTTTCAATGCAATATACATCATTCCTTCCCTCCTTTTTTGTCTTCCCTCAACCCTGATGTCAGTCCCATTTTACAACAGTGGCCCTATGCAATATTTGTTCTTTTTTGACTGAGATATTTCACTCAGGATAATGTCCTCCAGGGTCATCCATTTTGTATAGTATTTCATGAGTTCCTTGTTTTTCAATGCAGCATAGTATTCCATTGTGTGAATATACCAGAGCTTCTCTATCCATTCATTTGTTGATGGGCACTTGGATTGTTTCCAGCTCTTTGCTATTGTGAACAAAGCCGCAATAAACATGGGTGTGCATATATCTGCTTGGATGTCAGTTATGGTCTCTTTGGGGTATATTCCCAGTAGTGGAATTGCTGGGTCAAATGGTATCTCTATTTGCAACTTTTTGAGAAAGGTCCATACAGCCTCCTATAGTGGTTTGCACCATTTTACACTCCCACCAACAGTGAATAAGAGTTCCAGTTTCTCCACAACCTTGCCAGCATTTGATGTTTGCTGTTCTACTAAATTTTGTTATTCTTACTGGGGTGAGATGATATCTCATAGTTGTTTTGGGCAGTTCTCTTTTGAGGCACTCCTGCAATTATACTTGTGAACTACGTTTAGCAAGATTTTACTTGTATGTAATATTAATGAAACTGTACTGTCATTGCTACATCTTTTTTGGATCACCTTTGTTTAGGATAGGCACCAATAAGAATTTCTTTCAGAGTTTCTAAATAAGCAAAGCACACTGGTGGCCTACTGGGTTGCATTTAACAACCTGAAGGAAGGCAGTTCAAATTCACCACCTGCTTCCTGGAAGAAAGATGGACAATCTCCTCCTGTGCAGTTTACTCACTGGAGGGTCAGCTATGAGTCAGCTCCCACTCAACAGTCCATGAAAACAAACAACTCAATTCTTCTGTCATCCTTACATTACACATAGTCCAACTTTCAGATGCTTAGTAAGTGAATGAAAATATCATGGCTTGGACCAGGTGCATTTTAATCTTTGAACTGACCTCAATGCTCTTCAGCACTTTGGAAAGATGTTTGACAGGAGATTTTTCCAGTGCATAGAGATCAGTTGGCCTAGTGAACAGAAAGTGATGCTACCAAGACAAAGGTGGGTGGCTTTAATCCATGGCCCTCAGGCCTATTTTTAATTGTTTTTAGTCAGACCTTCTATGTTGTATAGCCCTGGCCTGTGCACTTGCTGTACAGAGGTAATTCTTGGTTGCTATGAAGCTGAACATTGTGACACTGACATGTCAAATCCGAGAATATTTACCCATGGTGGACAGTGTTTGGTGGAGCTCCCCAATTAAAACAAGCTTGGAAGCAGGAGTGGCATCCACTTCCAAAATAGCTTGCCTCTGGAAACCCTATGAACTTGGAGAAATGATGAAAGTTATACAAGTGTTCAGGTCTTTCATTCTTGGGGTCATTATGAATCACCTATGACTTGACGGCACTTAGCAACAACAACAATGTCTTTTGACTTCTTGACTGTTGACTGTGGATCCAAATAAAATGATATCCTTGAAATCTTTTCTCCATCTAACATGATATTGCCTATTGGTCCAGTGCTGAAGATATTTGTTTTGGCCTTTCTACGTCCTAGTACAAGTTTCAGATTGTTTCTGGCATCCATTTTGGCCTTTTCTTTCTCCTCTATCTTTGTAATGACCTTTTACTTTTTTCATTGATGATTTTTTTTTATGTCATTACACAAATCATCTGGTCTTTGGTCATTAATGCATCAACTCTATTCCTCAGATGGTTTTTAATTCAGGTGAAAAAGACTAACGGTCATATTTTGGTTCTTGCGGACTTGTTTTAATTGTCCTCAACATCAATTTGAACTTGTGTATGAGTCTGTAACATAGTCAGCACCTGGCCTTGTTTTAACTGCTGATATTGAGATTTTTCCATTGAGTTTTTTACTTTCTGATTCATGTGTAGTACATCAGGTGAGGTCCATATGTATAGTAACTGTCTATGTTTCTTAATGGTATTCACAATTAATACATAATTCATTGTATAAAATTCTGTCATTCAATCTCCAGTCTAATTTCTTTCATCAAGTCCTCATTTTCCAATAGCCATGCCTTCTTCACTGATTCCAACTTTTGCATTCCACTCACAAATCACTATTAATGCATGTTTGCATGTTAGATCCATTTCAGAATACAAGAGTTGGTGGTAGTTGCATTTTGTTAGGGGCCTCAAGTCAATTACAACTCATAGCAACCCTATGAACAACAAAGAGATCTGAGCCCTGCACCATCCTGATCATCTCTGATAGGCCCAAGTCCATTGTTCTGTGTCAATCCACCCTGTTTTGGGTATTCCTCTCTTTTTCTGACCATCCACCTTTCCCAACATGATGTTCTTTCCAAGGAATGGCATCTCTTGACAACATGTCCAGAAGGCCTCCACTTCTTTATCTTTGGCGTTAGTGGTTGATGTGTATGTCCCAAGAATAACTGTATTCACAGGTATTCCTTGTGTGTGGACAGATGTGTCCTATCACTTGCAGTACTTCAGGACAGATCTTAAAATGTTCTTTTTCAGTATAAATGCAACATCTTAAATTTGCCATAGTGCATATGATTCTCTAATTCAAAGTTGCCAATACCAGTACATCTTGGCTCACTTATGTCTAAGATGTCAATATTTATGCATTTAATTTCATTTTGACAACTTTTCATTTTCCTAGATACCTACTATATACATTCTATGTTCCATTTATGAATGGACATTTGCAGCTTTTTCTCATTGTTCTATGTCTTCCAGTCTGAGGGGCTCTACTTCTAGTACTATATAACATCCCTCTGTTATTCACAAGGTTTTCAAAGCTCTTTTTTCCATTTTCATGTTGTTGCCTATTTGTCCAGTTATTGTTGTTGTTGTTGTTAAGTGCCGTCAAGTCAGAGGCAACTCATAGCGACCTATGAACGAAAGACCTGGACACAGGTATGACTTTTGTCCTTTTTCCAGGTTCATAGGGTTTCCAGAGGCAAGCTGTTATGGAAGTGGATGCCACTTCTGCTTCCAAGCTTGTTTTACTCAGAGAGCTCCACCAAACGTCCACTTTTGGACAGTCGCATTGTCCACTGTCGCATTTGACACATCAGTGTCACAGTGTTCAGCTTCACAGCAACTACGAATTACCTCTGTACAGCAAGTGGACATACCAGGATCATACAATCTAGAAAAATGTTTCACCAGAAACAAATAAAGGCTGTCCAGTAGTTGGGATTTTTGTTTTATGTTGAGATATAATCTGTATTGAAGGCTACAATTCTTGATTTGCAGCAAGTGCCTCAAGTCTTCCTCACTTTTAGCAAGCACAGTATGTCATCTGTGTAATGTAGGTTGTTGATGAGTCGTCCTCCAGTCCTAATGTCACATTCTTCTTCAAAAGTCCATTGTCTTGAATGCTTTGCTCACCATACAAACTGAATCAGTATGGAGAAGGGATACAGACCTGGTGCAGCCTAGGTAGAAAATGCCCCAACAGAGCATGGTATTTAAAGGTGCACCTGTGTACCTTGGTTGGTTCCCCTTGTCCATCTGCTTTTCCCTGTATCTTCTCTGACCTCTATTCTGGTTAGGTTATCTCTTGCCCTTCACCCTTTTCCTGGGTGATATCACCTCTTCAGATACATTTCACTACCACCTACTTTCTACGCGGATGCCACAGAATTGAGTCCATGTGTGTCAAGACAGAACTGTGCTGTATATCTGTTAAATGTATGATTTTTCAGAAGTAAGTTATGCAGCACCTCTGGGTAGACTACTCAGCAGCTGAGCATCCCCCAGGCACCACACTCTGTAGTCCAGAGTTCTGACTATCAACAGGTTTCTCTAAATGGACCTGAAGCAGGACTGCAGCCTCAGGAGCATGCTCAGCTGACTCAGTCAGCCCGTGCCCACAGCAGCTCTCTGTGTCCTATCTCAGCAGCATTAGATCTGCCCACTTCTCCACTGGCAGCCCTGGCCTGAACCCCTCTTCCTTCTCACTCTTTGGCCCACAGCTGTCAGTCCTGTGAAGGCAGAGTCTCACTGTCTCTCAACCTGAAGAACTTCAGGGGCCACCAACCTTTAAAAAGTGTTCACACCCCACCTTAATTCTCTGCCGTGAGATGACAACTGCCCCTCAAAACCATATTGACCAACCTTTCCCAATCTTTCTGTTGTTGTCTTTAGGAAAAATCTAGACACTGACATTAGTAAGGTTTGTTGTTAAGTACTGTCAAGTTGGAGCTGACCCTCCAGTGGGTTTTCAGGGCAGCAAATTGCACAGGAGGAAACTGGCTATCTTTCTCCCACAGAGTAGCTCATGGATTCAAACAGCTTACCTCTGAGTTGGAAGCACATTTCCTTACCACTAAGTCACCAGGACTCCCCTTCCTCCTGTAATTTACTGCCTCTGAAATCTCACTGGAGGGCCAGTGATGGGTTGGTTCTAAATCCACAGTACACACAACAACAACATGACCACAGACTAGTACACTAAATTTCATCCCCCGCAATTAATGGGCCAGTCCATAAAGGTCCTTGGTACTTTGTACATACTGGCTTTGTTTGCATGCTGTTCTCTCTAAGCTCTGGTCTCCCTTTTCCCATCCACTCACCCATTTCTCAAAATCCTATTCATCCTTCAGGGCTCACCCTTCTAAAGCTCCTTCATCCATTCAAACTTTCTAGAACAATCCAAAACCAGTCAACCTATAATTAAACTATGGACTACTGTGCACCACTCAGAAACAATAAACTAATTGTACATAAGACAATTAGAGCTTATAATAACATATCACCAAATTGAAAAGAAAAAGTCATGAAAAAGTTTGAAAAGTCACTATAAACTTTGTTAGCTTCAAATGTGGACATATATAGGTTAACATTATGAATTTTTCTAAAATGCACATAGATTTTAGGCCATGGCTAAAATAATAGCATGGCTGATGCCCATGAGGGAAGGGGAAAGTGAGTTATGTGGCCAGGCAACAGAGTCAGGGCTGAACAGGGACTATAATAACATCCTTGTAATTCAGTATTTAACAAAACCTATTTAAACCATAATTAAAACCTATTTAAAACATAATTAAGGACTTCAGCAATCCACAGAAAGACATGCTAGCTTAAATAAAATATAAGGCACATACCACCACTGTCTAAGACCACTGAAACTATAGCAAGATGACATCTTTCATCTGTCAAATTTGCAAGAACACAAAAAAAAGAAAGAGAGAGAATGACTGTATGAAACACAATGTGAGTAAAGGACAGTTTTGAACAAAATGTATATGAACATTGTATGCAAACCAAGGTAAAATTTAAAAAATTTATTTTTTTAAAAAAAGACAGTACCCCAAGTTGTGGGGCTGTGTGAATAAAGTATTCTCATAAATATAAAATGCTGTTGGGCCTCTGCAAAAGGTTATGCAGGACCTTACATGGTGATTTGTGAATGGAATTTGGAATTCACCATCTACTGTAGCTGTTGTTAGATGCCACTAAGTCAGCTAGTACTGATAACCCTACAAACAACAGATCTGAACTCTTCCCTATTCTGCACTATCATCTCTATCTCCATCATGTTCAAGCCCATTGTCGGAGTCTCTATGTCAATTCATCTAGTAGAGGGCCTTCCTCTCTTTCCCCTACTCTCCTTTCTCAGCATGATCTCTTTCTCCAAGGACTGACCACTCCTGACAACATGCCCAAAATATGTGAGATAAAACTTGACTATTTTTGCCTCTAAGGAGCACTCTGTTTGCTCTTTCTCCAGGACAGATTGGTTTGTTCTTTTGTCAGCCCAGGGGATATTCAGTACTCTTCTCTAATATCAAAGGCATTGGTTCTTCTTTGGTCTTCCTTATTCACTGTCCAACTTTCAGATGCATAGCAAGTAATTAAAAATATCATGGCTTACATCATGCACAGCTTAAGTCTTTCTGCTGACATCCTTGCTCTTTAGCACACTGGAAAGGTCCCTGAGAGCAGGTTTTCTAAGAAGGACGATGAGAAAGGTTTTTTCCTGTAAAGATGTACAACCTCGACACAGGGTGCCATGAATGGGCATAGACTCCAGGGCATTGGCTTTAGTTTTGGGTGTGTTTTGAAAGCAGACTGTTAGTTTAGCATCATCAAAATAAAAAACACACATAACTTTTGAACCTGTGAGTATCTCCTACTAAAATATTCAAAGACGTGTGAATAAGTATGCTAAATACATTACTGTCAGACAGAGCAAACAAAACAACACTTGGAAAGCTATTTCCAAGTCCTTAGAAGCCAGGCTACACAGTAAGTTCATTCAATGACATGCATTTATTATAAAGAGCAAAGTGGACATGTATGTCTGCAATCAAATGACTGCTAAGTATTCTCTCTCTGCCATCCAGTCGAAACTGACTCATAGCTGACCCTCCAGTGGGTTCCGAGGCTGTAAATCGCAGGAGGAGACTGCTTGCTCATCTGTCTCCTGAAGAGCCAGCTGTCCACTGAAATACCACAGAGACACCGCTTTTGGCTAACAACCCGACTCCCTGTGCACTGCATTACTGAAAGCTCCCTATTACGGATCCACTGGCCTAACTTACTTGTGCAAAAATATAGTAAGCAGAAGGCAATACTACATACTGATCAGTTAAGAGATTATTTATCTCTGTAAGTTGTTGTTAAGTGCCATGGAGCTGGCTCTACCTGTGGACAGTAGCCTCATAAAATCACCTCTGAGGAGAAGTGGGGATCAGTGGACAGGAGAAAGTTTTTCAGAGTGTACTTTCAGGCTGTTTGAACTAACACTTTAAAAGATTTTTTTTTTACATGTACATATATTACCTTTAAAAACCATTAAAATAGTTTAAAACATGCACTATCTTATAGTATTTCTTTAAAGTGGAATGTGCTCATAACCACCCCTGCTGTCTTCTCTAGGTACTCCCTGCTGCCACACACTAAGGAGTCCCTCTCCCTGCAAAGATCTCTCCTCCTATCCTTGTGCTTCTAGTGGTCCTACCTGAGCTCAAGCTCAGCTCCACCTCTCATTATGATCCTATTGATAGGAATATGGGTTTATTCTCACCCTCTATCCCTAGCATCCTAATCTTCTGTGAGAAAATCAAAGGATCAAAATGAACGTGTACAGTATCTCAGTGCATTTCCAGACTGTTGCTCCCAACCGTTGGTTAAACGGAAATAATTTAACCAGGAGGTCAAGAAAAGGGCCAGAATGTTAAGAACATTAAACATCAGGGACACCTCTGAGAGGTGCCAAGGACAAGATGGCAGCAGAAGGTCCAGATCACTCCCTGGAGAAGTGGGCTCTGGGCACAAATCTGGGACTCAGCACTGGGGTAAAACCAACAGAACACGGATCCACTGACCCAGTGCCAATATGCAACCCTACACATGGCCTCACCTTGGCATGGGACCAGGATATGTGGGAAAAAACCACATAGCCAAACTAGTTTCTAAATGTAACAGTTTCATTTGCCAGCCTTGGTACTTCTCCAGAAGCTGGGTGGCAGAGAGGGCTCAATCTTGACAAACAGAATATCTTACCAGTTTGAGCCTGAGTTTGGGCCTCAGACACGTCTTGAGGGTAGTGATTACGAACACTTGGCTCTAAAAGTGGACTGCAAGTCTCTAATTCTCTGTTTGCTAGCTTCACAACCATGGGCAGCTTTCTTACTCTCTCTTGGCCAGTATTCTCATCTGTGAAATCACAGAGTAATAGTATATGCCAAAACAGACCAGCCATTAGAATGATTTGTGTTATGACTGCTTGGTCAAAGGAGGGCATGACATAGAGCTCATGCTCAGTGGCTGTCAATTACACATTCTCCTGTTCTTTTTTTAAGCCTGCGAAGGAAATCACCTAGTCTGGCTTAAGGATGAAATGATAAAATTATCCTCTGTGCAGGAAGTTTTTCTGTCCCATTTTCAGTTTCCAAACCTGGGGTCCAGCCCCCACTTTAGTTTTCTTTTATGTGGTTCCACAGTGTTTGAAGGGGCACTGAGCATAAGTTATGTGCTATTGAGTCAGTACTGACACATAGCTGACCTTCCAGTGGGTTTTCAGAGGCAATAAATCGTATAAAAGGAGGTTGCAGCTGGTGACTTCGGCCCAAGCGCCTTTGGGTTAGCAGTACAGCTCCTTACCACCAGGCCACCAGAGCTTCCTAGGGCACAGGGTAGAAAAGTAAGTATCTCTCCTGCTGAGACACATCTCTGATCACCTCTTTCCCTGCTCAGAGCAACCCCTAGGCGTGATTACAAGTTCACTTGGGAGCCAGTTCATACATCTTTCTGCCACAGCAGGTAAGTGTCATCTCCTTTCCTGGATGTGTGTTGTTACCTCCTTTAACCTTGGAGACAGTAGCTCATCTCCCACACTGGCCACCTCCTGTTCCTGCAGCACCGCCCAGCACACTCACACCTCAGACCTTTGCACTTGCTGTCCTCTCAGCCTGAAAAGCTTCTCCCCTAAATAATCACATGGCTGCACCCTATCTTCAATCAGGCCTTTGTCCAAATTCCATGTCTTGTGCAAGGTCTGTCCTGGCCACTCCATGACAGAGTCACACATTCATTCGTGCATTAATTTTTTCACCCCTTAAGCTTTTCATAGCATTTATCATCACCTGATATGACATTAAAATTGTCATTATACTGTGTCTGTCACCTGTCTAAAAAGCTGCACTATGGGAGAATGGAGAGTTATATTCATTGATATAGCCTTAATATTGCCTGGAGCATGTTGTTGTTGTTGTTAAGTGCCGCTGAGTCACAGGTGACTCATAGCAACCCTATGAAGGAGAGTCCTTGACTCTTGGGTGCCTTTCATCCTTTCTCCAAGTTCATAGGGTTTCTGGAGGCAAGCTATTTTGGAAGTGGATGCCATTCCTCCTTCCAAGGTTGTTTTAATCGGAAAGCTCCACCCCACATAATTGGGTAGCCAATCATTAACACATTTGACATACCAGTGTCATGGTGTTCAGCCTCACAGCAACCAAAAGTGAATGCAGTACGACAACTTGTACACCAGGGCTATACAACCTAGAGGAATGTCTGAACAAAAACAATGAAAGACAGGCCCGAGGGCAGTGGATTAAAAGTCACCCACCTTTGGCTTAGTAACATCGCTTTCTGTCCACTGGGCCAGCTGATCTCTCTCTCTGTTGATATTATTGTGCAGTCGAGTCGCAGGCGACTCATAGCAACCCTATGAAGGAGAGTCCTCAAC
This sequence comes from Elephantulus edwardii, assembly GCF_000299155.1. Lineage (NCBI taxonomy): Eukaryota > Metazoa > Chordata > Mammalia > Macroscelidea > Macroscelididae > Elephantulus > Elephantulus edwardii. The sequence continues at coordinate 3,374,708 of NW_006400025.1, forward strand.
GCATGGGTGCCTTTCATCCTCTCTTGCCTGGAGCATACAGGTGCTCAATAAGAATTTCCTGAATGAGTGGACAAATGTGCCTTAGTCTTCTAGGGAAGCTTAACTCTCTGCTTGGATGTAAGTTGGTCAACAAGAATTACACTCTCAGGACTTCAGAGAGGCACAAGGTCCCCCAAACAAGCCTATGCTTTCCTTGTGGTAACAAGTGACCTTCCATACTGTCTCCTACATAAAAGTCTACTTGCTACCTCTCCTAGCAAAGGGTCAATTTCTTGTTTCACACTCCTCATCACCCTAGTTTGAGAACACTTATGACTTCCGAATATAATGTGAGTCAATGGCTCGTTGATGTTCTGTCTCCTATAATTCCTGTCAGATTGCTAACTGCAAGGCTGGCGGTTCAAATCCACCAAACGTTCCAAGGAAGAAAGAGGCAGTTTATAAAGATTTATAACTTTGGAAACCTGACAGAGAGTCATCATGGGTTGGAATCGACTCAAAAGGAGTGAGTTTAGTTATAACTTCAAAGTAAAAGAGTAGAGCCACATTCTCAGGGCCTGTGCAGCTGATTCCTAGCTGGCACCTAGTACGTGTTGCATGACTGACTGACTGAATGATTCATCATCATAACCTGCATAGAGAAGAAACATCGTGCCTGGGGGAAAAGGGTGCATTATTTAGCATTGTCTGGGCCTGGGGTCATCTTGGTTTCTTCTTATGTGGAGGGGCTCACAGACACCCAATTAGTTGTCAGTTATATTACATCAGCTCTGGGATTACAGAGAGGTCAGGCCAATGAAATCTGGAGGCAAGAAGATCATGAGCTGCCAAGCTTTCCTTTAACCTAGACATGCAGATTATCTGCACAGAGAGATCTATCTGGGCTAGTGCACTGACAAACAACAACAACAACAAACCCTCTGAAAAGACAGAAGCAGCAAAATCCTTTGTCCTGCCAGGAAAACCCCCGCAAAGGGCTCCATTGCCCAACCAAAAGACAACATAGCCTCAGTTCTGCAGACGGGGACAAGAGTCTATTACCTAGGAAGAAACTTTAAATTCTGCTAGTCCTTCCTGTACAGGGGCAAGCATCCAAGGTATGGGTAGGAAGGTGGGTTCTCAACACAGGTCGCTCTAACCAGCAGGGGCTCACAGAGAAAAGAGGCTGGGGACGGTTATGGGTCCTGGAGCTAGCTAGGACCCAGGATCACAGCCCTCGGTGTCCGTTCTGGGTTTACACATTCCTTCTGCTCTCAGGCTTGGAACCCACATGCACCCAGCGCGCCTCTGCTCCCCAACCTCTAGCGCCGCAATTACAGCGGGCACAGCTGGGCCATCCAGCGAGTACACCCCCGCAATCTAGTTGGCCCAAGGCGTGGAGGGCATTATAATCTGAGAAACCCTGACTGGAACTCGATTCTCCAGCAGCTACTTCCCGGCCTGGCCTCCAAGTCCCCTTCCCCACGGGCTCCGCTGCAGAAGGCTTCTCTGCAAGCAAGTGCTCAGGGCTAAGCAAGAAAAGTCGAGGCAGCGGCGCCCCAGCTCCGCCCATCCCACGTTCCCTTACCCATTTCCCGCCGGCCTCTGGCTCCCGTCTCCCGCCGACCCGGGCGCCCCATGGCTCTCCCGGGTGCGGGCGGGGGGCAGCGGGGTGGCCGCGGAGCGGAGAACTGGGCCGGTCCAGCTTGCCGTGCTGCCGGGAGGGACCGGGTTTCCGGGAGGGCGGTGGCCGGGCTACGCGGGGCGGGGCGCAGAGCTGTCCGACTGGTCCGACTGCTGCGTCCACCGCGCTGCGGCTGCCGGCTGCCTGCCGCAGCGCCATCCCGGGAGAGGAGCCCTGGAGCCCTGCTGGGAACCGGAAACCCAGGCCATACCCAGCCAGAGCCACAACTTAGTCTCTGTACACATTCACTTATTTTAGCGTTCCTTCGCAGGAGGTGTTAAGTGCATAAGTTGAGTTGAGAATTCCAGTTGCCTGTAACTTTTGATTTACTGTGGTCATTGCATCTCAACGTCAAGAAAACAAAACTTCTCTCCACTGGACCAACAGGCAGCATCATGATTGTTGTTGTTGTTATGTGCCATCGAGCCACCTGCAGCTCATAGCGACCCTTTGTACAACAGCTCTGAAACCTGCCCTGTGCTGAGCCAGTCTCGCTGATTCCGACACACCTACCCTCACTGCCCTAGTTAGTGTATCAATTCATCTCATCTGGGGTCTTCCTCTCCTGCACTATTACTCCACCCTCCAGAGCATTATGTCCTTCTCCAAGGATTGGTCTGTCCTGACCACGTGCCCAAAATATATGAGACAGAGCTTGAATATCCTAGCCTCCAAGGAGAAACTTAGTTTCACTCTTTTTAAGACAGATTTAGTTGTTTTCTTGGTGATCTGTGGTATATTCAAGACTCTTCTCCAGCACCACAACTCAAAGGCATCAGTCCTTCTGTCATTCTTAGTCATTGTCCAGCTTTCTGATGTATAGCAACTAATTGTGAAGACCTTGAACTGGATCAGTTGCATCCTAGTCTCTAGACTGACATCGTTGCTTTTCAGTACTTCTGAAAAGTCCCTGAGAGCAGATTTCCCCAGTACAATTCTTTTGATTTCCTGACTGCTGGTGCTTAGATGATTGATTGTGGAGCTGAACAAGCTGTAATTGTTAACAACCTCAGTCTCTTTTCCATTTATCTTGGTGCTGCCAATTGTCCCAGTGGTGAGAATCTTAGTCTTCTTGATGTTGAGCTTCAGTACATATTGAAGACTACAATCCTTGAAAAGTTTGAGACTGTCAAATATTTCATCTTACTTGGATTCACAATCAATGCACTTGGTACCAGCAGTCAGGACATCAGGAGACAGATTGCACTGGCAAAGTCTGTAGTCAAGGACCTCTCCAAACTGCTGATGTTAGTTTAAGGTCTAAGATGTACCTGATTCAGGCTATGTTCTTTTTAGTCACTTGGTGTGCATCTGAGTGCTGGGCAACGACTAAGGATGACAGGAGGAGAATTGATGCCTTTGAATTTTGGTGTTGGAGAAGAGTGCTGAAAATCCCATGGACAGACAAAGGAAAAACAGATATGTCTTGGAGAAGGTACAATCAGAATGCTTGTTGGAGGCAAAGATGATAAAGCTTTGTCTCACATAGAGGGAAAGAGAGGAAGACCTTCAGTCAGGTGTATTGACACAGGGACAGTAGCAATGAACTTGGGTGTGTCAAAGATTATGAGTTTGGTACAGGACAGGACAGGGTTCAGATCTGTTGTTCACAGGGTCACTATGAGTCTTACTTGATTTCACAGCACAATATCTAACATCACTCTTTGTTACTGTGCTATATATAAAGTAATCTGGGTTTGCTGTGATGATGCTGAACCTTGTGCCAAATACTATAATGGCTTGTGGACAGTGTTTGGTGGAGCTTCCAGTTGTAAAAGAGGTTTGGAAGCAGGAATGGCATCAACTTCCTAAACCACATGCTTCTGGAAACTGTGAACCTGGAGAAATGACAATAGTTATGTAAAGGCATTAGACCTTCTGTTCATAGAGTCATTAGGAGTCGTGTTCGACTCAACGGCAATCAACAACGACAGCAACAACCACCTAACAATAACAGTTAGCTGGGTTAGAGATTGGTGGCATGGTGGCACAGTTATGTCTTAAAATTAAAACATATTTTAGCAAACACCTTCACACATAAGCTAAAGTAGTTGGCAAGGTGCTTTTATTAATTTATTTTTTCAGTTTCTCATTTGATGGCACTAGGGAGCTTTGGTGGTTTGCTGGTAAGGAATTGTGCTAACAACACAAAGGTGCACTGTTCAAATCCACCAGCTGCTCTGGGGGAGGATGGGCAATCTCTTCCTGTAACATGCAGCACTCCTCTCCCAACACCATAGCTCAAAGGGATTATTACTTCTCTTGTCATCCTTACTCACTGACCACCCCTCAAATCCTTGGCTGACTCCTGAAATAAGCATGTATATGAGTGAAAATCCAGTTGGTCCAAAGCAGAACAGTAACTAAGCAGAGATTTGGCAGTTGCCAGCTTCTGAAGGAATCTGTAGTTTGAATTCACCATTTCAGCAGATATTGGTAAACATCCTAGGCTTTCTATGATACCCCAGAATGGTCATATTTAAGGAGTAAAGATCACACCCCAGAACTCAGGAACATACCTAGAAGTAGCACAAAACCAACGGAAATTTATCCACAGCCTAAAACTAAGCCTCCACAAGACTTTACTGGTCTTCCAGTAATTTAATTTACAGTTAGAATGAAAGTTGACATTATTCAGAGGAAGATAACAGGATTCCAGGTATCTCCAGTGTGTACAAGGTCTATCACCACAGGGCAGCGACAACAATCTTGGAACAAAGTCACATCAATATAGATGTTAGAATACATGGATGAGAAATCAAAATCAACACTGTAATAAAGACACTAAAAATGGGACACTCATTCATTGTTGTAGAGTCAGCTTTATCAGGTTATCAGATGCTGTGAACTGCATGAGAAGAGACTGCCGCATCTCTCCTGGGAGAAATTCTGGGATTCAAACTGTCAGAGTCTTGGCCTTTGAGTTAGCAGAAACTCCCCATGGACCATGCCAGCCACCAGAGTTCCCAAAGAAACTAGGGGATAGGAAGGGCTCTCATGAGAGAAGATAGTAGAAATATGTGAATATTTTTTAAAACAACCAAGTATAATATAAATAAATCTGTTGCAACAAATTTGTCTTACCTACAACTTAGAGAAGCCTCAACTCTGCCAGTAATTACTGTTATGTGTTGTCGAGTTGCTTGTGACTCATGGTGACCCTATGTATAACAGCCCTAAACTCTGCTCTGTCCTGTGCCAATCGCACTGTCTCTGACACACCCATCCTGATTACCCCAGTCACTGAATTAATCCACCTCATAGAGGGTCTTCGTCTCCTGTGCTGTCCCTTCAGCCTCCCAAGCATGATGTCCCTCTCCAAGGGCCTGTCCCTCCTTACAACATGTCCATAGTATGTCAGACAAAACCTCAGAATCCTTGCCTCCAAGGAGCATCCCAGTTTAACCTTCTCCAGGATGAACCTGTTTGTTTTCTTAGCAGTCCATGGTACATTCAACACTCTTCTCCAACACCCCAGCTCAAAGGCTTCAATTCTCCTTCTATCCTCCCTAGTCATTGTCCAACTCTCTGACGCATAACAAGTGATTGCAAAGACCATGGCCTGTATACAGACATGGCCTTATACAGGCCAGTAATCACTACTCAAGATCAAGGTTTCTCTTAATATTGTAACATACCTCACTGTGTGTGATACGGCAGCTTGTGCAATAATGCCACTTTGCAATGAGTAATACACTATCTCCTATCTTCTGCCAGAATTTATAAAATTACGACAGGCTACCTACTTAACATTCTAACAGGATAAAATCTTAAACCCTTTCATAGTTACTTAAAAGAGATAAAGGGGGAAATCACAAAAGTAACTGGGGGAAGAGATTATATTACAGACAGGATTGATAGTTTCTGACTAGAAACAATGCAAGTCAAAAGACAAAGAATATAATCTTTAAAGTTCTCAAAAAGGGATTGGAAAAAAGGGAAAAGGAAATAAAAGTTAGTAAATAGATAATGTGTGAATGGAAAGGCAATATTGAATAATAAGGTGATTAGCTATTGTAGTCAATTTTTAAATTTTTTTTTAGTCAATTTATTACATGTTGTTGTTCTTATGTGCCGTCGAGTTGCTTGCGACTCATAGCGACCCTATGGACAATAGCCCTAAACTCTGCTCTGTCCTGTGCCAATTGCACTGTCTCTGACACACCCATCCCGATTACCCCAGTCACTG
>NW_006400025.1:3391184-3402925 GCF_000299155.1 Elephantulus edwardii
TCCATGTTCCAATCACTAGGGTCTGCTTGCAACTGTTCCTCCTCCTTTGTATTTCCATACTTGATAGTTCTACCTAGGTTGCCCTTTCTGTTAATCTGCGTGTGTTCTGTTGTGCATAGGGTTTTCAGAGGCCTGCTATTTCATGTTATACACATGTATAACATACATACATAAATACATATACAAACACGCATATATGTATTTTTTCAAAAGTGCAAGGCAAATTAAAGATATTTTTAAATAAACAAAGTCTGAGGACTCTTGGTCTCTGTATGGGGACCGCATGAGCAAGTACTTTCATGAGTACTTTAATGAAAGTAAAAAAAATTCAAGATGAACGGAATTATGCCAGATGAAAGTTACTATCTGCAGGAAAGAATGAAGAGCACTGGGAAGGATAAGGATATGGGTAAAAGTAAATGATTTAAAGTAAATCCAATACTTAAAGGAAAAATACTAACCTGTTGAAAGATTTAAAACATGGAGGAATGAAATAGATGACAACAAAAGCATAAAGCATTGGGGGAAGGTAAATGGAAGTTGTTGTTGTTAAGTGCCGTCAAGTCATAGACAACTCATAGCAACCCTATGAACGAAAGACCTAAACCTATAACTTTCATCATTTCTCCAAGTTCAGAGGCTTCAGAGGGGCAAGCTATTTCAGAAGTGGATGCCACTCCTGCTTCCAAGCTTGTTTTAATCGGGTAGCTCCACCAAACACTGTACACCATGGGTAACCATTATCACATTTGACAGACACATCAGTGTCACAGTGCTTATCATCACAGAAACCACAAGCTATCTCTGTACAGCAAATTGGCAGACCAGTGCTATACCACTTAAAAGAATGTTTGACCAAAAACAACTAAAACCAGGCCTGAGTACCACAGATTAAAATCACCCACCTTTGGCTTGGTAGCATAACTTTCTATTCACTAGGCCAACAGAGCTCTCTCTATGTTGATGTTGTTGTTGTTGTTAAGTGCCGTCGAGTCATAGATGACTCACAGCAACCCTATGAATGAAAGACCTGAACACTTGTATAACTTACAGCGTTTCTCCGGGTTCATAGCGTTTCTGGAGGCAAGCTATTTCGCAAGTGGATGCCACTACTGCTTCCAAGCCTGTTTTAATCGGAGAGCTCTGCCAAACACTGTCCACCATGGGTAACCATTATCACATTTGACGAATCAGTGTCACAGTGTTTAGCGTCACAGCAACGAGTTACCTCTGTACAGCAAATGGAAGTATATTATTATAAAGTTCTCTTATTCCATATAAATTCATTTTTACATTATTAACTCAGAGTAACATGTAGTTGCTGTTGTTTTTGTGTACCACAGAGTTGGAACTGACCAGGACTAACCCTCCAGCAGGATTTCTGAGGCTGTAAATCACCTGGGAGGAGATGGCCCATCTTTCTTCCACAGAACAGCTGGTGGATTTGCACCTCCTGCCTTTAGGTTGGCAACACAACTCCTTCCTACTAGGCCACAAGAGCTCCCTGAAATATCCAGTACAATAGTTTTACTGAAATAATGACTAAAAATTATACTATCTCATTGACACGGACAGGGAGGGAGGGAGGGAGTGTTTTTAGGTGTTCTTGACTTGAACATGACTCATAGTGACCCTAACAGCCAACCTTAACCCTTCCCTATCCTGTGCCATTCTCATCATCCCTGAGACACTAGAACCCATTGCCGAAGTCACAGTGTCAGTCTATCTCATTGAGGGTTTTCTTCTCCTTTGTTGACCTTCTGTCCTTCAAAGTTTAATGATCCTTTACAAAAAGCAGCAAAAATATGAATATGAATAGCCAAAATAATCCAAAGTATAAAAAATGAAACCTTGTCATCCTTGCCTCCAAGGAGCAGTCTGGCTACACCCTTTCCAGGGCAATATCTGTTTCTACTATTGGAAGTCCATGGGATAATCAGTGCTCTTATCCATCATCACAACTCAAAAGCATCAGTCTTTCTTCTGTCATCCTTATTCATTGTCCAGCTCTCTGATGCCTAGCTGGTGATTGAGAAGACCATGGCCCAAATCAGGTGCACCTTAGTCTTTAAACTGACATAATTAATCTTCAGTATTTTGTAGAGGTCCCTGATAGAAGAAGACGTACCCAATGAAATATGTCTCCTGATTTCCTGACTGCTGTTACGAAGGGTATTGATTATAGATTCAAGCAAGATGAAATTACTGACAGTTTCAATCTTTCCTCCATATATCATAATGTTAACTGTTGGTTCTGTAGTGAGGGCTTTTGTCTTCTTGATATTGAGATGTAATCCTTACCAATGGCTGTAGTCCTTGATCTTCTGCAGCAAGCATTTCATATCCTCCTTACTTTCAGCACGCAAAGTTGTGTCATCAGCATAATGCAGACTGTTGATGAATCTTCCTTCAATCATGATGCCATACTCCTAAATAACGTACAATAAAATACTATTGTAATTAATGCTATAAAACAAAACACATATGAATGATAAAAAGAAAACTAACTAACTAACTAACCAACCAACCAACCCTGAAGAAGTCAGGAAAATAAAAATAAAAAAGAAAGAACAGAGGGAACAAATAGAAAACAAATAGCAATGTAAAAAAATTAACCAAACATTTAAAACTCCAATTTAGTGAAAACAAGGTTATTGCCTTTATCAGAAATACAATTAAAATATAAACACACACACACACACACACACACACACACACACACACACACACGTTTAAAGTGAAAGGATGGAACTAGTGCCCTCAAATAAACTCCAACTCATAGAAACACCTACGAAGCACAGATGGGAACCTTGCCTGATCCTGTTCCATGCCTGAAATACCCAGTGTGTTGAAGCCCAAAGCTGCAGTCACAGTGTCACAGAGATGTTCCTGTCTTTGCCAACCCTCTGCTTTTTCATACATGATGTTCTTTCCAAGGACTGGTCTGCCCAGACAATATACCCAAAGTCTCACATCTTGGCCTTTAAGGATCGCACTTGGTTGCACTTCCTCCAAGATGGACTTGTTTGTTCTTTTTGGCCGTCCAATATTACAATTCAAAGGCATCTAATTCTTCTTCAGTTTCCTTATCTGTTGTCCAACTTTCTTATACATAGGAAGCAATTGAAAAATACCACAGCTTGAGTTAGATACTCTTTATTCTTTAAGTTTAATTCTTTAGCACTTTAAAGTGCTCTTTGACAGTAATAGATTTGCCCAATGTAATATGTCTTTTTATTTCTTGACTGCTGCTTTCACTGGTATTGTGGATCCTAGTACTGAAATTGTTGACAACTACAGTCTTTCTCTGTCCATTATGATGTGGCCTATTGGTCCAAGTGTGAAGCTTGTCCTTTTCTTGACATTAAGATGTAATCCTTACTGAAGACTGTAGTCCTTGGTCTTCATAAGTGCTTCAAGTTCACTTCACTTTCCCCAAGACTGTGTTATCTGCACCACACAAGTTGCTCATGAATCTTCTTCCAATCCTGAAGCCACATTCTTCTTCATATAGCTCAGCTTCTTAATTACTCGGTGTACCAATTGAATGGGTATGATGAAAGGATTGTCTTGAAGCACAACTTTCCTAATTTTTAAACCAAGCCATATCTCCTTGTTCTGTTGATCCATGTGAAATATCTGAATGAGCACGATTAAGTGTCCTGGAATTATTATTCTCAATATTATCCAGTTTATTATGAGTCACACAGTTGAATGCCTTTCCATAGTCAATAAAACATGAGCAAACATCATTCTGATCTTCTCTGCTTTCAGTCAATATCCATTTGATTTCAACACTGATATGTCTTGTTCCAAGGCCTATTCTGAATCCATCTTGAGTATCTGCCAGTTCCCTATCAATGCACTGCTCTAGCCATCTTTGAGTAATTTTCGACATGATTTTACAGCATGATATTGTTTGATGATTTCTACATTCTTTTGGATCACTTCTCCTTTTTATGGGAATAAATATGGGTCTCTTCAAATACTAGACGATCTCAACTCACTAATGTCTAGGATGTCCATCTTTATGTGTTCTAACTCATTTTTTACAAGTTCCAATTTTCCTAGATCCATAATTCATACATTTCATGTTCCAGTCATTAATGGATGTTTGCATCTGCTTCTCTTTCTTTTTGAGTGGTGCCACACCAGCATATAAAAGTCCTTCTTTGAGTGAAGTCTCTACTACCTCAGCATCATTAAGGTAGACTCTACTTTGAGGAGACAGCTCTTTCCCAGTTGCATTTGAGTGCCTTCTAATCTGAGGTGTTCTTCTTCCCCAGTGCTTTCTTTATATTCATAAGGTTTTCCAGGATGTGTCATTTGAGGAGTGGATGACCAGTCTTGCTTCTTAGTCCTGTCTTAGTTTGGAAGTTTCACTGAAACCTACCCACCACGCTTGATCCTGCTGGTATTTGAAATACTGGTGACACAAATTTCAGCATCACAGCAACATGGGAGCCATCACTTTATTGCAAATTGACAGAAAAGTGGTGGCATTAATGAGATACTGCTTCACACCCAGTCATTTGTCTGTAACAAAAATAATAATAAAAAGTCTTGGTGCCAATGTGTAGAAACTGGAATTTGCATACACTGATGGTTTTTGTTTTGTTGTTATGTGACACTGAGTTGAGTGCAACTCATAGTAAGATGTCCCTGACTACAGGCTTTCCCAGTGCAGTATATCTCCAGATCTCCTGACTCCTAGTACCGAGTGTATTGATTATGGATCCAAGTATGATGAAGTCATTGACAGTCTCAATCTTTTCTCCATCTATCATGCCATTGTCTATTGATCCAATGACTAGGATTTTTGTTTTCTTGATGTTGAGATGCATCTGTATTGAACACTGCACTGTTTAAATTTCTGCAGCAAGTGCTCCAACTCCTCATCACCTTCAGTAAGCAAGGTTGTGTCATCTGCAAGATGAAAGTTATTGATTGGTCATTCTCCAATCCTGATGCCATATTCTTCTTCACACTTACAGCTTCTTGAGTAATTTGCCCAGCATACAGATTAAGTAAGTATGCAGAAAGGATACAACCTTTCCAAATTTTAAACCATGTGGTGTTCCCTTGCTTTGTTCACAAAATAGCCTTGTTGTCTAGGTATAGATTTCACATAAGCAAAATTCACTTACTGGGATTTCATTCTTTTCAATGTTAGCCATATAGCCAAAAGTCTTTTCATAGTCAGTAAAGCAGAAATAGACATTATTCTGGTATTTTTTGCCTTCGTCCAGGATTCAACTGACATTAGCAATGATATCCGTGGTGCTATCCCACTTGGACTTCCAGAAGTTCTCTATGTACTGTTTTTGAGCCATTTTTAGCCATTTTTGAATGATCTTCAGCACTGGGATCATAAAATGGTGCAGCTTCTTTGGAAAAAAGTTTGGCTGTTCTTCCAAAGATTAAACACAGATTTACCATTATTGCTGTTGTTATTATATGGCACTGACTTATTTTTGAAACGTAGTGACCCTGTGAACAGGAGGATGAAACCCTGTCCGATTCTACACTACATTGGCAGTCTTTGCTGTGCTTCAGCTCATTATTGCAGTCAATTTGTCAATTCATCGCATTGAATTTTTTACATGTTGTTGTTTTTGTTATGTGCCATGGATTCAACTTCAATTCAAAGCAACCCTATGTACAACAGTTCTGAACTTTGCTTTACCGTGAGCCAACCTCACTGTCTCTGACTCACCCATCCATATTAGTCCAGTCCTTGAATCAGTCCATCTCATAGAGGGTCTTCCTTTCTTGCGCTGTCTGTCCACTCTCCCAAACATGATGTCTCTCTCCAAGGAATGATTCCTCCTTGCAGCATGTCCAAAGTATGTCAAGCAGAGCTTCAGAATCCTTGCCTCCAAGGAGCAGCCTGATTTCACTCTCTCCAGGATAAATCTGCTTGTTTCCATACCAGTCCATAATATATTCAATACCCTTCTCCAGTACCACAACTCAAAGGCATCATTTCTCCTTCTATCATCCCCTAGTCATTGTCCAGCTCTCTGATGCATAGCAAGTGATTGCAAAGACCATGGCCTTGATCAGGTGCACTTTAATCTCCAGGCTGACACCATTGTTCGTAAGTACTCAGGCAAGGTCCCTGACAGCAAATTTTCCCAATTCAATTCTTCTTTTGATGTCCTTGTTACACAGTTCACAATCAGGAAAGGTGTGCACCAGGAATGCATCCTATCTCCATACCTTTTCAATCTATATACAGAACAGATTATCTGGGAGTCTGAGCTCTACGAGGAGGAATGTGGCAACAAGATTGGAGAAAGACTAATCAACAACCTGTGTTATGCAGATGACACAAACTTGCTTGCCAAAACTGAGGAGAAGCTGAGAAGGTCAAGGGCTGCTTTCAATATGGATTGAAGCTCAACATCAAGAAAACAAAGATTCTGGGCCTAATGGTAGGTAACATAATGATAGATGGTGAAAAGATTGAGATTGTTAACAGCTTCTGCTTGTTTGACTCCTCAATCAATACTTTTGGTACCAGAAGCTCTTTTACATATAACCTAGCAATTCCGCTTTGGTATATACCCAAGATAAATGTATGCCCACACAAAAACCTCATATAAATGTTCATAGCAGCAAATCCATAATACTCAAAAGTGGGAATAATGCAAATGTTTATGAAAGGATGAAAGTGTAAATAAAAAGATGGCCTATCCATACAAATAAACGTTATTCTTTTATAGTGATAGATGCTACAATATGAATGTGTTATAAAAACATGCCAAATGAAAGAACTTGATCACAAAAGACTACATCTAGTATGATTGCATTGATATTAGATGTATATAGAAGGAAAAATTTGTAAAGACAAAAGTAGATTAGACCTTGTTTAGGATTGGGAGGGGGGAAATGTAGAGTGGTTGTTAAAACAGAGGAGATTTCTTTCAGGTAACGAAAATGCTCAGAAAGTGTGGTGATGATGGTGAAATTCTGCGAATATCTAAAAAACCCCATAGAATTGTACTGTTTAAATGAGTAAGTGTTCTGATCTGTGGATTTTCTTTCAATGAAATTGTTGTTGTTGTTATGTGCCAGTGAGTGAGTGAGTCACCTGTGACTCATAGCAACCCTATGTATAAGAGCTCTGAAACCTGCCTTGTCCTGAGCCAGTCTCACTGACTCCGGCACACCTACCCTCATTGCTCTAGTTATTGTATCAATCCATCTAATCTGGGGTTGTCTTCTCCTGTGCTGTCCCTCCACCCTACTGAGCATGATATCTTTCTCCAAGGATCGATCCCTCCTGGCCACGTGCCCAAAGTATGTGAGATGGAGCTTCAAAATCCTAGCCTCCAAGGAGAAACTTGGTTTTACTTTCTCCAGGACAGACCTATTTGTTTTCTTGTCAGTTCATGGTATGTATGTTCAAGACTCTTCTCCAACACCACAATTCAAAGGCATCCATTCTTCTGTCATCCTTAGAATTGTCCAATTCTCTGATGTATAGCAAGTAATTGTGAAGACCATGAACTGGATCAGCTGCAGATCATTCTCTAGACTGACATCATTGCTTCTCAGAAAGGGCCTTGACAGCAGACTTAGCCACTGCAAATTGTCAAGAGAGTTGACTGTGGAGCTCTCCAACCACCATAGTGCTGCCAATTGACCCGGTGGTGTGAATATTTGTTCTCTTGATATTGAGCTTCAACCCAAATTGCAAACTACAGAAGCTGTTACAGGAAAAACCATAATGAAACTGTTATGGGGGAGGGGGGAAGAGAGAGAACAGCTTGTCCTTTACTTCCCACTGTAGAGACTGTGCAGACAGAGCAGACTTAGGGTTTCATTCTGTAACATAAGGGATCACTGAGTCAGATCTGATTTTACAGCACCCAACAACAACACCATATGGAAGTTAACTCAAAATGCACCATAAATCTAAAAATAATAATATATGTTAACCAAAATACCCACTGTTGTTGTTGTGTATTGTCGAGTAAGAAACAATTCACAGCTGACCCTCTAGTAAGTTTTCAGAGGCCACATGGAAAGAGATTATCCATTTTTCTTCCATGGAGCTGCTGGTGGATTTGAACTGTATACTTACAGGTCAGCAGTGCAATTCTTTACCACTACTAAGTCAACAGAGTTCCCAAAAATGCCCACTAAGAATGCTAATAGCAAACCACAGATTAAAGAAAATATCTATCTAAGGAATTTTACTTAGAAGATATTTAAGTCCTATAAATCATTACTAAAAAGACAAACCAAATAGCCTAAACACTTGAACAAATGCTTAGAAAAAAGCTTTCTTAGAAAATGTTCAGTAATGTTCAATATCATAAGTGCAAATTAAAACTTCAAGGAGGTGTACTTCATCCTCAAAAATGCAGCTAAAATTTAAAAACATTAATAATTTCAAATATTGGCAACTAACTGGTTCCAATTGGAATGGTACCAATTACCAATGGTAGTATAAATTGGTACAACTAGAAACTATTTGGCTGTTTTATGTAAAATTAAATATGTGTTTACCATTTAACTCAGACATTGCACTCTTAAGAACTTACTTAAGATGAAAATTAAATGTCTACAAGATTTGTACAATTATTCACAGCTAGTTTATTTACTACAGACAACAACTGCAAACAAGGAAAAGTCTACTTCTTTGCCACAACAAATAAATTAATCTCAAAACCATGTTGATTTGATTTGCCTCTCTCTTAGAGCTAGGGATTTTGAACATTTTTCTATGTGTTTGTTCACCACCTGAACGTCTTCTTTGGTGAAGTGTCTATTCATATCCTGTGCCCATTTTGTTTACTTTTATCTTGTGGCATCTGAGTATTCTATAAATTCTATATATAAGATTGTCACCACTGGACCAATAGGCAGCATCAGGATGGATGGCGAAGAGATTGAGATTGTTCACAGCTTCAGTTTGCTCCGCTCCACAGTCAACACTCTTGGGACCAGCAGTCAGGAAATAAAAAAGTGTATCGCGATGGGAAAGCCTGCTGTTAGGGACCTCTCTAAAGTACTCAGGAGGAACGGTGTCTCTCTGGAGACTAAGGTGCACCTGATACAGGCCATGGTATTTGCAATCGCTTGTTATGCATCAGAGAGTTGGACAATGACTAGGGAGGACAGAAGGAGAGTGGATGCTTTTGAGCTGTGGTGCTGGAGAAGAGTACTGAATGTACCATAGACTGCCAGGAAAACAAACAGATTCATCTTGGAGAGGATTAAACCAAGCTACTCCTTGGAGGCAAGGATTCTGGGGCTTCGTCTGACATACTTTGGACATGTTGCCAGGAGGGATGGGTCCTTGGAGAGGGACATCGTGCTTGGGAGGGTGGAGGGACAGTGCAGGAGGGGAAGACCCTCTATGAGATGGATTGATTCGGTGACCGGGGTAATCAGGATGGGTGTGTCAGAGGCAGTGCGGTTGGTGCAGGATAGAGCAGGGTTTAGGGCTGTTGTGCATAGGGTCGCTATGGGTCGCAAACGACTCGACGGCACATAACAACAACAACAACAAGTCTCTTACCAGACATGTCATTATTAAATATTTTTCTTCCAGTCTGTGGCTTCCTGTTTTACCCTGTTGGAGAAGGTTTTGGATGTGCATAGGGATTTGATTCTTAGAAGGTCCCATTCATCTATTTTACCCTCTCCTGTTTGTAGATTTTTCAGGATGCTTGGAAGACTGTTCATGTTGTGGATTTGTGTTTCTATGATTTTTCCATGCTTTTCGCTAATAAAGTTATTGTCCTTGGCTTTAGTCCTAAGTCCTTGATCCACTTTGAGTTAGTTTTCTTGCATGGTGTGAGGTGTGGGTCTTGTTTGAGTTTTTTTGCAGATGGTTTTCCAATTTTGGCAACACCATTTGTTAAAAAGTCTGTCATTTCACCACTTAACTAATTTCATCTCCTTGTCAAAAATCTGTTGACCATAGGTAGATGCGCTGATTTCTTGGTTCTCAATTCTATTCCATTGATCTATGAGTCTGTCATCGTACCAGTACCACACTATCTTGACCATCATGGCAGTGTAGTAGGGTTTGAAATCTGGGAGTGAGATGCCTCCTACCTTGTTTCTCTTTTTAAGGAGTGCTTTGTTTATTTGTTTATTTTCGTTCCAAATGAAATTAGAGATTGCCTTTTCCATCTCATTGAAGAATGGATTTGGTATTTGTAGTGGGGTTGCTTTGAACTTGTAGATTGCCTTTGATAGAACTGTCATTTTAACAATATTGAGCCTTCCTATCCATGAACAAAGGATATTCTTCCATTTCTCCAGGTCTCTTTTGGTTTCCTTTGAATAGATCCTTTGTGCTTTTTGTTTCTTGTAGTAATGTTTTATAATTTTCTTTGAATAAATCTTTTGTGATTCTAGTTAAATTTACTCTCAAGTATTTAATCTTGTGGTTAGCTATCACAAAGGGTATTGTTTTTCTTAGCTCCAGTTCTGTATTCCCTTCGTCATTGTAGTGAAATCCAACTGATTTTTGTATGTTGATATTGTATCCTGCCACTTTGCTGAATTGGTCAACTATGTCTAATTGTTTTCTTGCTGAGTCTTTAGGGTTTTCTAAGTATACTATCTGCATAAAGAGATAACTTTACCTCCTCTTTACCAACTTGATACCTCCTATTTCCTTCTCTAATACAATATTGAATAGGAGAGGTGATAGTGGGCATCCTTGCCTAGTTCCTGTTCTTAAGTGGTAAGCCTTTAACCTCTCTCCATTGACAACAATGTTGGCTCTTGGCTTGGGTTTGACTATATACTTTTTACTATGTTGAGGAAATTCCCTTCTATTCCTATTGTGTTTAGTATTTTAATCAGGAAAGAGTGTTGGATTATGTCAAAGGCCTTTTCTACACCAATTGATAGAATCATGTGGTTCTTGTTCTTTGCTTTGTTAATGTGATGAATTACATTGATTGTTCATCTTATGTTGAACCATCCTTGCATACCTGTTATGAATTTTGTGTGATCATGGTGATTATTATTTTTTTAATGTATTGTTGAATTCTATTGGTCAGGATTTAATTCTGGATTTTTGCATCTATATTCATAAGAAATATTGGCTTATAGTTTTCTATTTTGGTGGTGTCCTTGCCTGGTTTTTGTATCATGGATATGTTTGCTTCATAGAATGAGTCTGGGAGAATTCCATTGTTTTTTATTTTCTGAAATAGTTTATGTAGAATTGGTGACAGTTCCTCTCTGAATGTTTGATAAAAATCACTTGTAAAACCATCTGGTCCAGGGTTTTATTGGCTGGAAGTTGTTTCATTAACTTTTCCATTTCTTCTTTTGTAATGGGTCTGTTCAGATTTTCAATTTTAGTTTGTTTTAGTTTAGACAGACTGTAATTTTTTAGGTATTTGTCTATTTCCTCTAGGTTTTCATATTGTTTGAGTATAACTGTACATAATGTTCCTTTGTTAACCTTTTTATTTTAGTTGGTTCCATAGTGACATTGCCTGTTTCATCCCTTATTCGGATTATATGTGTCTTTTCCTTCTTTTCTTTTGTTAATTTTGCTAGTTGCTTGTAAATTTTATTGATCTTTGCAAAGAACCAATGCCACACCTGCCTCGCTGTCCTCTCTGGCCACGACGCCTGTGTGACAAAATAGGACATCCGCGCCTGTACGGGGTCTCTGACCTCAAGGATAGCATAAGAGGGAATCTTGCAAGCCCTGTGCTTGTGAGTGGGCTGATGCCTGGATATTTGTTACAGAT
>NW_006400025.1:3403805-3404789 GCF_000299155.1 Elephantulus edwardii
CTCATTTTCGCCGACTTCGTCCCTCACCTGCTCTTCACCAAGAAACCCCTCGAGTTTCTTGTCACGACCGTGGTCGGGTGGTCGGTGACAAACCAACTCCTGGTTTTGTTGATGGTTTCAATTATTTTTCTGAGGCATCATCTCACCCCAGTAAGAATAGCAAAATTCAACAGAGCAGCAAATAACAAATGCTGGCGAGGTTGTGGAGAAACTAGAACCCTTATTCACTGTTTGTGGGAGTGTAAAATGGTGCAACCACTATGGAAGGCAGTATACACTATCTCAAAAAGTCAGAAACAGAAATACCATTTGACCCAGCAATTCCACTATTGGGAATATACGCTAAAGAAACCAGAACTGCCACCCAAGCAGATATATGCACACCCATGTTTATTGCTGCGTTGTTCACAATAGCAAAGAGCTGGAAACAACCTGAGTGCCCATTAACAAATGAATGGATAGAGAAACTGTGGTATATTTACACAATGGAATATTATGCAGCACTGAAAAACAAGGAACTCATGAAATATTATACAAAGTGGGTGACCCTGGAGGACATTATGCTGAGTGAAATATCTCAGTCATAAAAAGACAAATACTACATAATGTTATAAAATAGGACTGACAGGGTGGTTTGGGGGAAACTAAGAAAAGAGGAGATAAATAACATACATGGCATTGAAACAGATGAGGAAGAGAACTATATAAAAGGAATATATGATTAGATATTATTGGTATGACAAGAGTTGAGAATAAGAGCTGTGTAGTAAAGTGACTGGAGGTGGATTGTATAACAATGAAAAACTTTTTTTCCAAAGATAAAAGCAAACTAGGGGTAGGGGAAACAGGAGGAAAATGTGCAACAATGAATGAATGGAAATCCAAGTTCTTTATAAACTTACATAAGCCTGCTTGCTGAAACTGAAGAGGACATGAAGCACCTGCTGCAGAAGGTCAAGGACTGCAGCCTACAATACGGATTGA
>NW_006400025.1:3405199-3467129 GCF_000299155.1 Elephantulus edwardii
GGAGAAGGACATCATGCTTGGGAGGGTGGAGGGATAGCACAGGAGGGGAAGACCCTCTGTGAGGTGGATTGATTCAGTGACTGGGATAATCGGGATGGGAATGTCAGAGACAGTGCGATTGGCGCAGGACAGAGCAGAGTTTAGGGCTATTGTACATAGGGTCGCTATGAGTCGCAAGTGACTCGACGGCACATAACAACGACAACAAAAACAACAAAATCTCAATTAAACAAACAAACAAACTAGCAAAATAATAATCTTGAAGTGGGCGGAGTTCAGCGTCCCCTACAGTAGTTACCGTCGACATGACTACTCCCTTGACCCATCGCATCCCGAGGTCATTGAAGGTTTTAGCCCTACTGTCTACAGAGCCTCAGAAAACTCTTAGGAAAAATTCTTTTGCAAGAGCCCCTAGAATCCAATGGTTCCCATAGGCTACCTGGGCTCAGTGGTGGCTCTCACCTAAGGCCTTTCCTGCTTCCACTGAGGCCAGAGCCAGAGCCCTCCACTCAAGATGTGAAAATTCATCCCTGCCCAGGGCTTCAGGATTGCAGATATTATTTTTAATTTTTTTTTTATTGCAGGCATTTTTATGGGTCTTGCTGCATCCGCTACGAAGATGACACTGAGGCCGTAGACTCGCCTTAAATGCCTAGCAGAGATTTCAATTCCCAAGATCAACCACCACTATGCCAGGGAACTTTGTCTGACCCCTGTGTTAGTTGGGATTCCTCCAGGCCGGGGATTCTGACTTTTTTTTTGCCCCCTACTTGTACTCCCCACTTAATAAATCATAGTTCACTTATTAAAAAAAAAAACCCCAAAACCAACAACAATCCCCAAACCCAACCATTATGTTGAAAGAATGAAGGCAAAAAGAATTCACTGATAGGAGGTTCATTAAAGGCCCAGCTGGTCTAAAAGGATGAAAGTTAAAACAGAAGATGCCTACCTCTTAAGTGGGGAGGGTGGGGTTCAGAAAAGAACACAAGACTTTTCACGGTTTATTGAAATGTTCAAAGCCCCTACTTGGCAAGGAAATTTTCATTTAACTGCTAGTCAGAAGACTGACAGCTTGAACACATCCTTTCTGTCTTTGAATCTTTCGTATCCTTGCTTTGAGAGAAAAGGCCTGGAGGACAGTTTACATAAAGAAACAATGAAGAAAATCCCACAGAGTGGTCAGAACGGCCACAAATAACTGGGATAAAATACTCTCATTGTGGTTTGGGGGATAGCTACACAGGCATATGTATTTTTAAAAATGCACAGACTTGGTCCTTTATAGCTTTTCATGATATTGTAAATCTTATATCGGAATTTTAAAAATGCGAACCAGATCCTTTTACTCTCTAGCTTAAAACTTTTAATGACTCTTGGTTTCTTAGAATGCAAGCACCTTCACATACCCTCTAAGACCTTGAATGATCTGGATTTTTTTTTTTTTAACATGGACTTGATCATATACCTAAATAAATTTATACTAGAAGAAGAAAAGATAAACATTATCCTTTATCCGAAACTAGTTAGTAGTTAGATCACTATTGTCATCTGTTGGTAGCTGCTGTTGAGTTGTTCCAGCTCATATCAGCCATACTGCTAAGGAATTACGTTGTCAACTCAAAGGGATGTGGTTCCAATCTGCCAGCTGCTACATGGGAGAAAGATGGGCAATCAACTCCTGGACGATTTACTCAAAGGTACAAAGCAATAATATCCTTACAACTTTTTCTATGCTTGAGCCTGTTGTTGCAGTTACTCTGTCAATAACTTTGATCAATGACCTTCTGATGATTCTCTACTTTTCCCTTCTCTGAGAACTGGTCTCTCCTTGCTTTTAAGCAGCTGTACTTCTTCCAACATAGGTTTGTTCATTCTTCTGGAAGTCCATGTAATATTTAATATTCTTTGTCAAGACCCTAATCCAAAGACACAAATTTTCCTTATTTATTGTCAAGTTTTCATGAGGTGACTGAAAATATCACAGCTTGGGTCAGGTGTACCTTAGTCCTCAAAATGACATTCTTGCTCACAAACTCTTTAAAAAGATCTTTTGCAGCAGATTTGCCTCATATAGTTTGTTTTATTTGTTGATGCTGTTTCTATTTTATGGGTTTGATTATGGGTACAAATAAAATAAAGTCCTTGACAAACTGAATGTTTTCTCTATCATAATTTTGCTTATTGGCCCAGTTAAAAGGAAATTTGTTTTCTTGATGTTGACACTAAAGGCTGTTGTTTTTTTATCTTGATAAAAAAGGTAAGTACTTTAGTGATAAGTAAGTGCTTCAAGTCTTCCTCCCTATTAGCAGGCAAGATTGTGTCATCTGCATATCACAGGTTGTTAGTGAGTCTTCCTCCAATTCTGATGTCACATTCTTTTTCACATAGTCCAGTTTCCTGCATAAATATTGAAGATTGTAGGGGCAATTTAATCTGTTACATTCATGTTAACTGGAGTTAGTTACACTGAAGATATTAATAGAAATGGAAGCTGCTCTACAGTCTTGCCCTCTTAGGTTGCTGGGATAGTGTCTTTTTACTGAAAGAGGCTTCTAAGATAACAAGCTTTTCTAAAAGGAAGCTGTGCTGGCCTAGTGATAAGAAGGTGCCCTGAAATCCTAAAGACACAAGGTTCGAATCCATTAGCTTGGAAGAAAGATGGACAATTTCCTTCCCTATAGGTTGGTTCTGACTCCACGGTACACAACAAACAACAACAATAGATAATGAGAAGTTTCCAAGCATGAAACAATATCATCATAGGAAAGATGAATACTTGGACATCCTTTATTATGTACAAAGAGGTAGGGCATTTGATTATTCATTTGCAAAGCAAAAATCACAATTCAAAATAGAAACCTTAGAAAGCTATTCTGATGTCAACATGAAAAGGAGATGTGACAGAGAAACACGCCTGTGCACCATCTCTTTGTGTTTCTTTTCTAAGACAGTGTTAGACTTCAGTGTGCCTACAAAGTCTGCTTATAGAGAATTTGTATCTTAGTGAAACAAATTACCACATGCCAAAATTTTCCCTAGAGCTTTAAGGCCAGGCGTGATGTGTTATTTGCGAACACGAGTGCCACCTAGTGACACAGAGCTGGTAAATCAGACATTCTTTTTGATTTTTGGGATTCAGTTGGATCTTGAGAATTGGGGATTCTGGGACTATTTGCAGGGTTTGTCCTAGGTCTTGATGTTGATAGAGAAATTAAGAAAGTAATGGAAGATTTGGGCTGAAGGTTACTGAAAGACTTGTAAAGGGTCTTTATTGGAAATACTCGTTGCGTACCATAGAGTCAGAACCGACCTATTTTCAGCACGTATTCAGAGAAGTTAACCGCGTGGTTGGAGATTGCCCGTTCTCAGTCCTTCGGGAACACAGCACTGCTTCTTGCCATTTGCTTTTCATTACCGAAAACATATGTTCTCAACAAAAATTCAAAGCAGTTACAAAAGGGTTGAAACAAGTTTCCGGTTTATTCAAAACCATTCGTCTATTAAACAGTGGTGATCGATCTCATTTCTAAGCTTTGTGACTCAAGTTGAGAGGCTCAATCCTTTTTTCTATACCCTCCACTAGAGAACAGCTCCCTTCACCGCCAGCTGTCTTTGCTCTTGGCTTCCCCTGTCATCTCTGCTCACAACAGCACACTTCTTCCTCATACTGCCTGTTGTTGTTGTTAAGACCAGTCAGGCGGAAACTCACTATAACTGACCTTCCAGCAGATATTCAGAGGCTGCACATCACTCAGGAGGAATTGTCCATCTTTCTTCTAGGCAGCAGCTGGTGAATTCGAATCACAGGCCTTTGAGTTAGCAGCACAGTTCCTTGCTGCTAGGTCACCAGGGCTCTCCTACCAGTAGGTTGCTGGAGTGTCTGGGAAAAGAGGAGGGGAGAACATACTTTATCAAGAATGTTGCTCTGGTATGAAAGGAATGGAAGTCCTGCCCCAAAATATGCACGCTGCCCTGGCGGTCCACTCGGCCACGAGCCCAGGGAAAGAAGGCGGTGTTGGAGGAATGTGGTCTCTCGGTGGGCCGAGTTATGTGCCGTCGAGTCATTTGCGACTCATAGCGACCCTATGAACAACAGCCCTAAACCCTGCTCTATCCTGTGCCAATCTCATTGCCTCCGACACACCCATCCCGATTATCCACCTCATAGAGGGTCTTCCCCTCCTGCGCTGTCCCTCCACTCTGCCCAGCATAATGTCCCTCTCCAAAGATCTGTCCCTCCTTACAACATGTCCAAAGTATGTCAGGCGAAGCCCCAGAATCCTTGCCTCCAAGGAGCAGCCTGGTTCAACCCTCTCTAGGATGAATCTGTTTGTTTTCTTGGCAGTCCATGGTACATTCAGTACTCTTCTCCAGCACCACAGCTCATAGGCGTCAATTCTCCTTCTATCCTCCCTAGTCATTGTCCAGCTCTCTGATGCATAACAAGTGATTGCAAAAACCATGGCCTTTATCAGGCGCACCTTAGTCTCCAGAGAGACACCGTTGCTCTTGAGTACTTTAGAGAGGTCCCTAACCGCAGACTTTCCCATCGCAATACGTTTTTTTATTTCCTGGCTACTGGTGCCAAGAGTGTTGATCGTGGAGCCGAGCAAACTGAAGCTGTGAACAATCTCAATCTCTTCACCATCCATCCTGATGCTACCAACTGGTCCAGTGGTAAGAATTTTTGTCTTCTGGACATTGAGCCTCAGTCCATATTGAAGGCTGCAGTCCTTGACCCTCTGCAGTAAGTGCATGAGGTCCTCCTCAGTTTCAGCGAGCAGGGTTGTGTCATCTGCATAACACAGATTGTTGATAGATCGTCCGCCAATCCTAATGCCACGCTTCTCCTCATAGAGCCCAGCCTCTCAGATAATCTGCTCTGCATACAGGTTGAAAAGGTATGGAGACAGGACACATCCCTGGCGTACACCCTTCCCAATTTTGAACCATGCAGTGTTGCCCTGCTCTGTTCTGACTACTGCCTCTTGGTCCAAGTATAGGTTTCGCATTAGCACAATTAAATGTGCTGGGATTCCCATTCTTCTCAGAGTCAGCCACAGTTTGTTATGATCCACACAGTCAAATGCCTTTGCATAATCAATGAAACACAGATAGACATTCTTCTGGTATTCTCTGCTTTCAGCCAAGATCCATCTAACATCAGCAACAATATCCCTAGTACCACAACCCCTTCTAAACCCAGCCTGGACTTCCGGCAGTTCTCTGCTGATGTGCTGTTCTAATCGTTTTTGGATGATCTTCAGTAGAATCTTGCTTGCATGTGAAATCAATGACACTGTTCTGTAGTTTCCACACTCAGTTGGGTCACCTTTCTTTGGAATGGGAACAAATATAGATCTCTTCCAGTCAGTTGACCAAGTGGTTGTTCTCCAGATTTCTTGGCACAACTTGGTGAGCACATCCAGGGCAGCATCTGTTAGCTGAAATATGTCAGTTGGTATACCATCTATTCTGGGGGCCTTATTTTTTGCTGTTTCCCTCAAAGCAGCTTGAACTTCTGCCTCCATCACCATAGGCTCTGGCTCAAATGCTATTTCATTAAATTCTTCTGTATCTGCCAATTCCTTTCGATACAATGACTCAGTATATTCCCTCCATCTTCTTTTGATACCTCCTGGATTATTTAACATTCTGCCTAAAGCATCTTTGATTGTAGCAACTCTAGGTTTGAATTTGTTCTTCAGTTCCTTGAGCTTAAGAAATGCTGAACGAGTTCGGCCCTTTTGATTTTCCGACTCTAGCTCCTCGCACATAGAAGCCAAAACAAAGGAAATAAGTGATAAAGAGAACCGAATAGATTTCCAAGGGAAACTGGAAAGACAAAGCAAAGGAATTATGTTAAAGTATATAAAGAGTTGGACTTAGAAAATAAAAAGGAAAAAACTCACTTGGAAGTTCTTACATTAAAAAGACTAAAGAAAAAAAACCACAAGCCTTTAATTGAAATAATGAAGGATTCTAAGGGCAAAATTTTGAATGATACAGGAAGTTGAAAGTGTGAAATGAAAGGAAAAGAAGGCTACAGTGAAGTTTCAATATAACAAAAGTAATAACATTGTACATTTGTAATTAATGTTACAAAATAAAATAGACATGAGTGAATGAAGGTAAAAAGAAAATAGAAGTAATACACAGAGTCACTGTACCAAATGAAATGGGTTGACATGGAACTGTTTTGCTATTGTTGTTGTTGTCAGGTATCATTAAGTTATGTGTGATTCATAGCAACCCTAAGAACAAAAAATATGATCCCTACCCTATTCTGTGACAACCTTGTCATCTCTGACACACTGGAACCCGCTCTTGCGTTCACTGTTTCAGTCCATGTCATAGAGGGTCTTCCTCTGTTTTAGGAAGTAGCCTGTGATAAATAATCAGTAGTAGTACCATGCTGCATTGAAGGTAATGGTAAAAAATAAGGCCCCAATAACTGATGGAATACTAGCTGAAGTATTTCGGCAAATAAATGCAGCCCTGGACGTGCTCTATAGTCTATACTAAGAAATTTAAGAAACAATTGCCCAGTCAACTGACTGGAAGAGATCGTTATTTGTTCCCATTCAAAAAAAGAGGTGATCCAACAGAGTGTAGAAATTATTGAACAATATAATTACATAACATACATGTAAAAGCTTTCTGAAGACAATTTTAGAAGTGTGGAACAGTACATCAATGTGTTGGAAGCTAACACTTTACCCACTACCCCACCAAAGTCACCTCTCTTTGATTTTAGAAGTGAATGGGCCTTTGAGTTTTGACTGGATGATCTTTATAGTCAACATGAAGAAGATTGACCAAAAATCTGACTTTGAAATTTGGGTAGAAATTTGAAGGATGCAGAAGAGAGACAGATGAACATACAAAAAAGATGTTGTTGTTAAGTGCTGTTGAGTCAAAGGCGACTCATAGCAACCCTATGAACGAAAGACCTGGACACCTGTATAACTTTCTCCAGGTTCATAGGGTTTCCAGAGGTAAGTTATTATGGAAGTGCATGCCACTCCTGTTTCCAAGCTTGTTTTCATTGGGGAGCTCCACCAAACACAGTCCACCATGGGTAACCATTCTTGCATTTGACACATCAGTGTCACAGTGTTCAGCTTCACGGAGACCACGAGTTACCTCTGTACAGCTAGTATACAGACCAAGGGTTATACAACCTAGAAGAATGTCTCACCAAAAACAAGTAAAGGCAGGCACGAGGGCTGCAGATTAAAATCACCCACCTAGAAGAGATAGAGCACAAAATCTGTGAAATAGAAGATAGAGCTCTCAACACTGATCTCTAGAGCAAAAAGCAGAATAAAAAAGGAAGGAAAATGAAGAAAGCCTAAGAATAATGTGGGATGCTATCAAGAGGATTAATAGGTGCATAAATGGAATTCCAGAATAAGAAGCAATAAAAAGCCTGAGAAAGTTGTAGAAGAGTTATTAGAAGAAAAATTTTCAGAAATAATGAAGAATGAGATAATATGCATTCTGGAAGCTGAGTGAACCCTGTATAGAATAGAATAGGCCCCAAAAGAAAAAAAGATCACTGCATATATTAGTCAAATTTTCCAGAATCAAAGACGAGGAGCGAATTCTGAAAGCAGCTAGGGAAAAATGAGGAGGAACTTACAAAGAGAGCCAGTAAGAATAAGTGCAGATTTCTCAGCAGAAACCAGGCGAGCAAGAAGACAGTGGAATTATGTATATAAAACACCCAAAGAACACATCAACCAAAAATACACTATTCAGAAAAACTGGCCATCAAATATGACAGAGGGATCAAAGCATTCTCAGAAAAGAAGGAACTAAAGGAGGAACTAAAAAACAAGACCAACGTTGTAGGAACTTCTGAAGGAAAGTCTTCTCACTGAGGCTCAAGTATGTCAGGGATTATGAGGATGGTCAGGATAGGAGAGAGTTCAGATATGTTGTTCATAGTGTTGCTATCCATAATACTCAACTTGATGGAACCAACAGTAACAACAGCTGACCTTTGAACTCAGCTCCCCAGGACCAGCTGGTCTCAATAATTCTAACGTTTTCTTCACGTTTCTAAATCACACGCTTACACCACTATTTCTTGTTAGTTCTATTCTCTAGATACTTGTTAATCACTTTTCTCTCAGAGAATTGTCAACCTTACTTTGTTCCCTCCCGCAGCCCTCATTCCGTGTCTGTGACATTCAGGTAAGAGGTTCTTGGTAGGAAAGGGGAACACAGAAGGTGGACCTAAAGCAGGCATGGGAAGAGTATCTTATGTCTCATCCTGAGAAGAATAGACAGTGGCATTAGTAGACATATATTGAGTATTTTTCCAAGGGCTGTTCTCCACATGTACTTTATCCTTTTCATGATACAATTGTTTGATGTTTTTTAGATTTTTGTCGATATACTTTTCTTCGGGGGTGAAATACACAGTGAAGGATGGAGTCATGCCAAAATTTTGTTAGAAAAAAACAAATTTGAAGACATAGTATAGAAGAGGCACTAAGTCCCTCTAGGGAAAGAAAGGCTTGTTTTTAGCAATTTTTTTGGGGGGGTGAAAGTTTTAGGAACATGGCATCACACAGAAAGGCAGCTTCCAATGACTGCACATAATGGTGCAGACTCAAGCCTATTCCGTAGTGCTTTAACAAGGTCCTTGACAGAAGATTTACCCAGTAAAATATGTTAATTGATTTTTGACAGCTGGTTGCTGTAGATATTGATTATGGATCATTTTGGTCCATTTTATATAGAATTTTCATGAGTTGGGGGCTGTCTTTGCAGCCCCAACAACAAAGGTGGCTAACCCAGATGGACACACAGAACCATCAAAGAGGGAGAAAATACCGTTCTTTCATCATCCTTCCAAATTTCCTGAAAGACTTGGGTTTAACATCAAGCACACATTACGTGTAATATGCATCTCTGGCTGAAGGATTTCATTGCTATATGAAGGGAGCAAGTACAGAATAATTTGGTTTTGCAGAGATTTCAAGGACTCTTACCCAATTTAATGCCAACTATTATAGCACAATTTCTTTTAAGAAAAGTAAAAGTTGAAGAGTTTCTTAGTTGTGGTCTTATGATTGAAAAAGAAGGACACTGTCTACTTTCAGCTAAATGAAAGCAGGTAGATCTATTGCTGCTTTGGTAGATGACTTTTGTCTGATATTAAGGATAACCTCTCTCATTTGATTTGCAGACACTACCTGCAAATGGGGAGAACATCTCCCCAAAGATGGGGAGAACAGCTAAGAAGATGTGACCTGAGAACCCCAAGTCAGGAGGCTTATGGTCCAGAGGATCAACACCCTGATACTCTGATATCTTGGTCCTACCCCAGGCAACCTCAGACCAATTGAATAAAAATCTCTTAGTAGAAGGTGATGATGGAAGTTCCTTTTCCCCCTAATCTCCACAGGTATATATAATAAGAACGTCACATTTTTTCCAGTCATCTCCTTTTTTATTAAAAGGGAAAATCAAAATGATAGAGGGATTTCTTTACCTAGGTAGTCTGGAAACTCTGACTAGGTTAAAGCCTTAAAGACAGGAACCATTTATATTTCCTTTTTAAGTTCTTGTATTAGTTATTCTATGATTCTGTGGTCTTAAGAGTACGGTGTGCTTAGAAGTCATTTTCTCTTAGATTTTTCTCATCTTCTCTTACCAGGTTTCTATTCCCTTTGAGCCCTTTGATCCTCTCATGCACTCTCACATAGCTGAGTTAATTGCAATTCATAAGGACCCTTCATTGGGTTTCCAAAGCTGTAAATTTTTATGGGAGAAGACTACTCCTCTTTCTCCTAAAGAGCAGCTGGTTGGTTGGAACAACCTACCTCTGTTCAGCAATGTGACACACCATGGGCTGTGATAATATCATGAGAGCTCCATCTCTATTAGTATGTCAGAAACCAATACCTTTATTCACCAAATACTTACTGAGAACTTGTTACATGTCAGGCATTGATCTATGTACTCATAGAATGAAAAGGACAAAAATGTTAGGATGTGTGGGCTTGCATTCTAGCAGGAAGATAAAAGTTTACAGCTTTTCCTTTCTTAGGGAAATTTTACAATAATGTAAGCCAAAGTGAGGAAGTATTAAAAGAATAGGTGAATGCTCATTAAACAAGGAAAGTAGGTGTTTAGGGGATCAACAAGTCAGAGACACTATTTGCCCGTAGATGCCAAGCAGACAAGACTCAAGAGAAAAGCAAGTGATAGAAGGGAACTAATATGATACCAAATTAAATGAATACTAGCTCCAGTAACAACTTTAATATTTTCTCTCTTTATCATTTTGTTGTCTATTGGCCCAGTGGCGAGGATCTTTGTTTTCTTGAGGTTAACACGTAATCCACACTGAAGGTAGTGTTTGATCTAATGCAGGTTGTTGATGAGTCTTCCTCCAAGCCTGTTGCCATATTCCTCCTCATAAAGTCCAGCCTCCCAAATGATATGGTCCTCATAAAGACTGAAAAAAATATGGAGACAGAACACATCACTGACACACCCCTTTCCTAATTTTGAACCAACCAGTGTTTCCTTGCTCTGTTCTGATGACTGCTTCCTGGTCGAAGTGTAGGTTTTGTATGAGCACAGATCAGGTGTTCTGGGATTCCTATTCTTCTTAAGATTAGTCACAATTTGTTGTGATCCACACAGTCAAATGCCTTTGCATAGTCAATGCAACACAGATAGATATCATTCTGGTGCTCTTTGATTTCACCCAAGATCTATCTGACATTGGTGATAATATCTATGTTGTGATGGCCTCTTCTAATTCCAGTTTGTATTTCTGGTATTTCTTTGTCAATGTATTGTTCGTGTCGTTTTTGGATGATCTTTAGCAGAATTTTGCTTGCGTGTGATATCATTCAACAATTTCCACACTGTCAGGTCACTTTTTTTTTGGAATGGGAATAAATATGACTCTCTTCCTGTCAGTTAGTCAGGTGGTTGTTCTTCAGATTTCTTTTCTTTGCACAACCTGGTGAACATGTCCAGGGCAGCATCTGTTTGTTGGCATGCCATCAATTCCTGGAGTTTCTTGTTGAGTTTTCCCTTTTATTGCCTCTACTTTACCAAACATAATGTCCTTCTCTAGAGATTGGGTTTTCCACATATTCAAAGTAGTCAAAGTCATTGCCATCAAGTTGAAACCAACTTCCAGCTGACCCTTTAGCAGGTTTTTAGAGGCCATTAATTGTACAGGAGGGAATGTCCTATCTTTTCCTTCTGGAGCCTCTGATGGACCTGAACCACCAGCGTGGAACTACCTTTGGATTAGCAACACAGTTTCCTGTGGACTGTGCCACCAGAGCTCAGCAGGCAAAGTCTCACCATCCTTACTTCTAAGGAGCACTCTCCTTATATTTCCTCCAAGACATATCTGTTTGTTCTGATAATCTGATATTTTTTGCTGCTGTTGTTGTTGCTGTTATGTGCTGCCATGTCACCTGCGACTCATAGTGATCTTATTTACAACAGCTCTGAATCCTGCACTATCCTAAGCCAACCTTACAGTCTCTGGCACACCTACCTCCATTACCCCAGTCACTGAGTCAATCCATCTCATCCAGGGTCTTCATCTCTTCTGATGTGCTTCAACCCTTCCAAGAATGATGTCCCTCTCCGAGGACTGGTGCCTCCTTGCAACATGCCCAAAATATGTCAGACAGAGTCTGGTTTCACCTTCTCCTAACACCATAATTCAAATAGATCAGTTGTTCTTTAATCTTTCTTTTTTTATTGTCTGCTACTAACCCATACCCGATGACCAGGAACTGAGTGTATCTGTGTGGAGTATCAGTCTTTATTCTCCTTCTGTACCATATGAGTGGATGATTATAGAGCCTTCACAAGTGTTAGCCACAGTTGGAAACATTGAGCTTTGTTGGAGGGAGCTCTGGCAATGAAGTGTGTAGGGAGTTTTGTTGCTTACCCAAAGTGGTGGGACAGAGATGGACAATCTCTTTTTGTGTGATTTACAGACTTCAAAAACCTGGCAGAAAGTTAGTTATGAATAGGTTTCACCTAGACAACAATGAGTTTTGAATTTGTGAGAGGCCTCTTTGGACTTTTTGCATTTTATTCAGGGTTGGCTATATGGCAGTCTTCTATCACTCACACAGCGTTTTCACAGACATCTGTTCATCTCATTCCCATTTTACACTTGAGGAAAAACAAGCCTAGTTCTGTGGAGTGGCCTCACCATAATCACAGAATCTGAGATCCAGAAAAGAGATAGTTTCCACTCCATTATCTTTTAACTGTTAGATGTTGTTTGATTTTATAAGTAAAATATTTTCTTGAAACAAAGTCATTTAAGAAATTCAGTTTAACATTACACAACATGGTGACCCTGTAGAGAGGACATTGTGCTGAGTGAAATATCTCTGTCAGAAAAGGACAAACACAGTAGAAGACTACTGTTATAAAGCAGTACTGACATGGGGGTTGGGGAAACACTAGGAAAAAGAATGAATAGATAACGAACATTGGAACAGATGAGGGAAATTACGTATGACAATAGTCCAGAACAAGAGGTGCACCGCAAAGTGAACTAGGGAAAGAGAAGGGAGAGAGGAAAATGTGCAACAATGAATAAATGAAAATCCAGCTTTTCTGCTAACTTTCCTTAAAATTATATTAAAAAAAGAAATTCCATTTGAAGAGCAGAGATAAACTGAGCATTCTGGTGAGGCAGGTTTTGGCAGTGGAATTTACCCTTCACAGCCTCGCTCTTGGGGGCTTCTCATTTGTAGGGCCTCTGGGAGAGGTCTCTGAGGCTCTGATTGGAAAACCATGCGCTGTTACAACGCTTTCTTTAAAAAAAAAAAAAAAAGGAAAACAAGTCCTGAGGAGAAAGGTGACTTTGTCAAGATTAAATCACAAGTTCCTTCCCTGGAGTCTGACTCCAGGGTTCTCAAATCCAAGGCCAGAGTCCAGCAGAACCTGGGCAGGAAGTAGGGCAGTATGTCTTCCTGTCTTACTCTATTGGCTGAGATGGTTGATAAGTCATCACCCTACAATCCCATTATTGCTCCTCATCCAACGTTCTGCCTGCAAAGCTCATGACTCCTTCAGAGCTCCTTTCCCTCACACCTCAACAAAGCAAAAATTTTGTATTTTATAGACATTTTTATACATGTTGCATTAGGAAAGTTTCTCCAAAATGGTAAGGAGCAATGATGTCAGCTTAAAGACTAAAGTGCACCTGATTCAGGCCATGGTCTTTTCAATCACTTGGTTTGCATTTGAGAACTGGGCAAGAAATAAGGTTGACAGAAGAAGAATCATTATCTTTGAGTTGTAGCTTTGGAGAAAAGTATTGAATATCCCAAGGACTGTCAAAGAGAACAAACAGATATATCTTAGAGAAAGTGCAATCAGATTGCTGCTTGAAAGCCAGGATGACTTTGGTCATGTTAGAAAAGAAATGGAACCATGCAGTATTTGTCTTTTTGTGACTGAGATATTTCACTCAGCATAATGTCCTCCAGGCTCACCCATTTTGAATAATATTGAATGAGTTCCTTGTTTTCAATGCAGTGTGGTATTTCATTGTGTGAATATATCACAGCTTCTCTATCCATTTGTTTGTTGATGGGCACTTAGGTTGTTTCCAACTCCTTGCTATTGTGAACAAAGCTGCAATAAACATGGGTGTGCATATTATCTACTTGGATGTGGGTTATGGTCTCTTTAGAGTATATTCCCAGTAGTGGAATTGCTGGCTCAAATGGTATCTCTATTTGCAACTTTTTGAGAAAGCGCTATACAGCCTTTCACAAATGGTTGCACCATTTTACACTTCCACCAACAGTGAATCAGGGTTCCAGTTTCTCCACAACCTCACCAGCATTTGTTGCTTGCTGTTCTGATAAATTTTGGTATTCTGACTGGGGTGAGATGATATCTCACAGTTGTTTTGAATTACATCTCTCTTGGAGCTAGGGATTTTGAACATTTCTTCATGTGCTTGTTAGCCATCTGAATATCTTCTGTGGTGAAGTGTCTGTTCATATCTTGTACCCATTTTTCAATTGGATTGTTTATCTTTACCTTGTTGTGGTGCTCAACTACTTTATAAATTCTAATATAAGTCCCTTATCTGATATGTCATTATCAAATGTCTTTTCCCAGTCTGTGGCTTCCCTTTTTTACTCTGTTGGAGAAGTGTTTGGATGTGCATAGGGATTTGATTCTTAGAAGATCCCATTCACCTATTTTATCTTTTCCTAGTGCCACTGTTGTAAAACAGGACTGACATTGGGGTTGGGGAGACACTGGGAAAGACGGGATAAATAATGTATACCGCATTGAAGCAGATGAGGGAGAGAACTGTTTAAAAGGGATATATGATTGGGTATTATTGTCATGACAGGAGTCCAGAATGAAGGCTGCATAGTGGAGTGGACCTTGGGGGAGTGATTGTAAAACAATGAAAGAATTTTTCTTTTACTTTTCAAAGAGAGGAGTGTACTGGGGTGGGGAGGGTTGGGCAGTGTGAAAAGTGCAACAATGAGTGAATGGAAGTCCAAAGTCTCTGTAAATTTTCATTAAAATTAATAGTAAAAATATTAAAAAAAGAAAAGAAAGGGAAAGGCACATCATGCTTGGAAACGTGGAAGGTCAGTGAAAGGAAGGGAGAACCTCAATGAAACAGATTGATATGGTGACTGCAGCAATGAGCTCAAGTATGTCAGAGTTGATGAGGATGACATAGAATAAAACAGATCTTAAATCTGTCTGTTGCTCTATGAGTCTCACTCAACTCAATGACACAGATACAACAACAGATGTTGTTAAGTAATGAAAGGCAGTACACGCACAGAAAATTGCCTAACTATATCCATACAAGAAATAAAATATGTCCCTGCCTGATCTTCTGGTGTAGATTGAATTGCATATTCCCAAAATTATGTGTTATTTAATGTGTATCAGAGTTTGTGAGGCACAAGATAGGAGAGGGCTTACATCTGTTATTCATAGGGTTGCTATGAGTCATTCTACACTTGATGGCACATAATAACAAAATAATGCGTTAGAATAATCATAACCCCTACACCTGTTGGTTAATGATTAATTCCATTTGGCAATGAAGTTTTTTTTGTTCTATTAATGAGAGACCATATCGGTATATGGTATGTTTTAAACTAACCACTTTGCAGATTTGAAAGATTCAATTAAGTACAGAGAGGAGTAAGGCTAAATGGGGAATAGGAGATATCTAAGGAATGCTGAGAAAAATATTAGATAAACTGAAAAAATTATTTCTTCCACAATGAAAGAAAACCACCCCAAACAGCTGTGAGAAATTAAAGCCCTCCACTTGTGGTCTTTCTGCTTGCTCAGGTGTCAACAATTACCCAGACTTAAAGGGACAGCATGTCCTTGCTCTTCTTTAGGTTTATTCATTACTCTACAGAGCACCTCCTTGGTGTCTGTTGTGAACTCACATAAATTGGAGCTTGCTGTATGCGTTTTTGGTGGGTTTCCCCCCCATATCATGTTGGTAAGAGTAACATACCTTGCTGGGTGCAGCTGGCTGTGGTTTATTCATTTTCTTTGCCAGTTGAGATTTCTTTGTATGAACATCTGACTTATGCATTCAGTCCTCTGTAGACACACGTTTGGAAGTGTATCAAAAGGTGTGTGATTGTGAATAAAGCTGTTTTGCACATTCTCAGGAGGGCAGGGAAATCTATGCTCACATTACCTGAGGAGGGTTCAGTCAGATGAGAGAATGAGGACTGAGAAGAGCCCAAGGCCCCAGCTTCACTTGGGACTGACCTGCTGCCTCGTCATCTCCCCAGTTCTCTATGTCCCAGGTCCATGAGGTCATGAGCACAGCCAACCAAATAAGTGCCATTTTCAAGGTTTTATTGTAAAACAAATCTTAAGTATCATGGGACTGGAAACCTACTCAATACTGAGTATCTTGTTGAGGGCTAGGCCATCCGCTTGGTCCCACCAGCACTTCAGACACAGAAGATGTACTGTCCTCAGGAGTTTCTAGTCGGGGGCGGGGGAGCGCATGGTCACTGGTCATACAAGACTCAGAAATGACCAAGAAGCAACTCATCCCTCTTGAGAGTTCATAAAGAGGGTGGACCAAAGAGCTGTTGACATTTTAGGGCAGAGATGGGGAAAGGAAAGTATTTCTGAATTTGTAAGTGGTGTTCAAGGTCCTAGGTGACAGGGCCCAGACTTACAGGAACATTTCAGAAATTAGAAACAAAATTAACATACCATAGTCTATTGTTGTTAGTTGCTGTGACTACGATTACACTATGCATTATGACTCGCAGCAATCCTATGAACAACAGATTGGAATGTGCTTTTTAAATTCGTACATATTGTGAAATTAAAAAAAAAATAAATGACAGAAAACATAAAATGAGTGCTAATATAAACTTTCATTATCATTCTACAAGTGTAAGAACTTGTTCATTCTTCACTGCTATATTTTCCCAGAAAGGACATTACCAATTCTCCTTCAGAAGGGATAACATTTTCATGAAAATCCTTCTTTTCCATTTCTCCATAGACCTTTAAAAACTTTTGTCATAAATGAGCATCAATTTGAAAAAGAGACTTGTGGAGCCACTTGGTACTGAGCAGAGAGAAGTATGAAACACTAGGGACATGGGCATGTGGTGGGTGAGGAGGAGCTGGGGGAAGAACAGGCTGACCAGGCTGGATGAGAGGACAGGGCTCAGATGGAGTTAGGTTTTATCCTGGATGCACATATGACAATGAAGAACTTTGGCAAAGGAGTGTTATGATCAGGTTTACATTGTAGAAATACTTCTGGAGGAAGCATGGAGACTGAATCAGCTTTACACCTTCTTCCAAAAATAAGCCCCTGCTTCAAGACAGCCAAGAGACCCTCAAGCAGCAACGTGGGGGGGGGGCAGCCCCCATAGTCATCCATGAGGTGGGAGTGGAGTATAATGATGAGCTGCACTATGGTTCCTCATGGAAGTAGAACTGGGTGAGCTTGGTGGCATCTCTGGGCTTGTTGGTGAAGCTGACGGGTCCATCCCCTTCAGACTCTGTGCAGAGGAACCAGCCAGGGTTGGAAGCTGACTCAAAACTGGTGGTAGGGCCATTCTGTGAGTGGATGAAAGTGAAGCGTTTGGCCTCCTCCTTGTTCCTGACCAGGTCGGTGATGTTAATGTCCTGGAAGCAAAGACAAGGACAAGTAAAATATGAGGGTCTGGAGGGACCTGCCTTGTATACTCCACCTATCACATGGTCCTCTGGCCACTGGAGACATGTCCCAGGAACACAATGACATAAAGAGCTATCAATTGTCACATTTTTACTTTGATGGCCTAGTCACAATGGCTGGGACAAATTCATTTAGCAAATATCTTCTAGTATAAGAAGACTATTGCTATGTCTAGGTCAGAGCCTCAGAGGCTGAGCACAGGAGAAGTGAAAACTATTGCAGCTTATTTTTTTGGTTGTCCCTAGTCCACACTTTCCAAAATTGCCCCTCTGGTCTGGAGGGGAGAGACAGTGCCACCATTCTAGACACTCAGATTTGGGTTATGATCTACTCCAACAACCCCTGAAACAGTTCTGTTATCCCAGAGCTGGACCGTCAGTAATATTACATGGGATTAAGGAACATTAAGGCATGAAGTGCTATGATATCCCCAATTAATGAAATCCTCCAGTGCTTATGCCCTGTGTAGCCCCTTTCTTATTAACTTAGGACTGAATCAATTGATAACTTTGGTCAGAGGACATCATCAGTGTCGATGCACAAGGAGGGCTTTCCTTTCAGACTGCTGCCATGTTGTAAGGAAGTTCAGACTGACTACCTTGAAATCAGAGGCCATGTGGACAGAGGGCCTGGAGGAGAAGGCATCTTGTCCGCCTGGCCCCAGCCAATCTCCTTGCCTTAATGCAGCCATAGGCATCCCAGCTCCATGGCGTAGAACAGAACTGCCCATGTAATCCTCGTCTACCCACAGTGTCATGTGATTACAATGTGGTCTGATATCTGAAAAAGGTCCTTACCTCCAACTGGAGTGCCATCTTATCACCAGACCTGACACAGGACAGCCACAGCTTCCCTCTGTGGACTCCCAGGAACACATTATGAGACTCATTGGGCATCACTTCTATCTTCTCTGGGGAAGAAGAAAGGTCAATGGTCAGGTTATAGGGAGAAGAGGAGGCAGAGGTGGGAAGAGACAGCAGTCTGGACTATTTTTGGGCTAGTTTTCTGTCCCCTCCCCTCATTTAAAAACTCAAAATAACATAAAAATGTTGAGACACTATTTTCCTGGACTAGGTCCAAAATTAAGCTCAAACCTAACACATGATTTAGTTATTTCTCAATTATGGTCTCCAATATCGTGCAATCCCTGGTTTCTGTCATTGCCTCCCTTCCCGGGATATTTGACTGCTGCAAGGTTAACAGATGTGTTGCCCACGAGGCAGGGAGATAGCACAGAGTCATACGTGGGACCTCAGACCTGGTCCTCAGAGGCCTGGGTGACTGCATGCACCTAATCCCTCAGTGACTTCCATGAAGAAATAGTTATCTGTTTCTCTGTGCTTTAGAGCATTTCATTAGGAGAATGACAAGAAGGGCAGAAGAAGTAGGTTGTGTTCGTTGACCAAGCCAGGCAGCTGAGAAAACAAGGGGCTTGAAGGGTCGGGAATGGAGACACTCTTTTCCACTACCAGTCAGCTCCAGGGACATGGTACCATCTTAGAATGCTGATGCTGCATAAACCTCAGATCAAGTCATCTGATTGCCTTCATTTTGCTAATGGGACAGTGAAAAATAAAGCAGGTGAAGCTTGTCCAAGCCTGCCAGCTGGTTAGGGCCTGTGCAGGAGCCTAACTGAGTGTGGTATCCACAGACAAGGAACACACCCTAGCCTGCATGGAGTGTGTTAATTTGAGGTAGAAAGTGAGATTGAATCACACAGGAACATGGAAGGATAAATAGGCTCAGGAAGAAGGTAAAGACAAATGTTATATTGTGGACCGTGGCCTCTCTCAGCTGTGGCCCTGGGACTGCTCTGTCTGTGGGTGGGGCTCCTGACCTGGGCTCCATCAGTCCTGTCTCCTTGAGACTATGATCATGTAAGCCTGGGATCCAGGGACCAAGCCTCACATGTTCCAAACTCAGTACGCAAACCCAACAGGGATTGAAAAATCGCATTGACACTTCACAGTGTAGACCACAATATAGCAGACTCTCTGAAAATGCAGCAAAGTGACCTACTGCCCATGTAATGTTGACTTTCCTTCCAATCACTCACCTTCTAATTTATCATTGGCTGCTTGCAAGTATCCGGCAACTAGTTGGTTATTACTTAAGTAGAAGACCTTCTGGTTTACATCCCAGATTCTAAAAAACAGAAGGCCCCAGTTACAGTGGATAGTCTGGCCCCCATGGCCCAACATCTTGATTTCCACAAAGCTCACTCACTTGAAATCCAGCTCTGATATGGGTATGCACACTGACTCACCCATTTCACAGATGAGGAGACTGAGGCTGAGAATGTTTCAGAGATTAAGTACACTCACACTGCTACTAAGTTATTGTGATACACCATTGAGTCAGAATTGATTCATAGATCATCCTCCAGAAGGTTTTCAGAGGCTATAAATTGCACAAGAGGACATTCCTCATCTTTCTCCTGTAAAACAGCTGGTGGATTTAAACCATATACCTTTGAGCTGGGAGCACAACTCCCTACTACTATGCAGCTAGAGCTCCCTACTAGTTAGTGGTCTGTTATTCTGTAGCATTGAGTTAGAGCTGATTAATAGCAGATTTTCAGAGGTGGTAAATTGCACAGGAGGAGGAGATCCATCTTCCTTCCGTGGAGAAGCTGGTGCATTTGAACTTCATTCTTTGGCTTGGCAGTGTAACTCCTTACACCAGACCACCAGAACTCGCTTGCTAGTAAACAGTGAACCCATATTCTGCCTGTCTTCGTATCTTGACCCTCATGTTCAGAGTCCCAGAGCAAACACCTTCTGTTTCAGCAGGTCCTAATCTAGAACAGTTCTACGCAATAGAACTTTCCAATGAGGATGGAAATGCTCTAAATCATCACTGTACATGACTGTAACCAACTAGCCCTATAGCATTGTTAAGGTCTGAAAAGAGAAGCAGTGAGTGAGAGGATCTGAATTTTCCATTTTATTCTACACTAATTCAATATTTGAATGAAAATGTGAATAGCCACTTGAGAGTATTCTAACTATAGTCATTACAATCAGTACAACTTTGTAACTTGTGCGAGCCAGTGAAGGAGCCCTGGCTGTGCAGTGGTTAAGTGCTCAGCTGCTAAGCACAAGGTTAATGGTTCAAAACGCCAGTCACTTCATGTGAGGACAGTGTGACTCCACCTTTGTAGAGATTACAGCCTTGAAAACACTGTGAGGTGACTCTACTCTGTCTTACAGGGTTACCACAAATCTTCTTGACGGCCTTGAGCTTTTTTTGGCAGGACCATACGTCTTTCATGTATCATGTATTTAACATGTTGCCTCAGAGCCCTTCCCTAGCCAGGTGTCACAATACTAGCCATCTCACTGCGAGTGGTTCCCTCTTCAGCTCACAGTGGTTCTTGGGTTTGGTGTCCAGATCTTTCTTCTTGAGAAAAGACTTTGTTTCTTCTGAGTAGGGCTTGTAGCTGAGAAATGGAGTAAGTAGGACCTGTCAAGAAGTGGCCCTACACCCCAGTCACCTGTTAGCGTCATCTTGATCCCTTAGGTTCTCTCATATGCAGTGTGCTAACAACTCCTCTCCCACCAGGTTTCTCTGAGGAGCCTGTGAGCTCTCACAGGGCTGAGCCAGTGGAGAAGTGCTTTGCCAAACCTGAAATTTGTTGCCTGTAGTCAGTTCCAAAACATGGACTCCATATGTGTTAGAGTTGAACTGAACCACAGGATATTCTTGGCTGTAATATTTATGGTAACAGATTCCCAGAGTTTTCCTCTACAGCACTATGACTTGGCGAGAACCAACAACCTTTAGCTTAGCATACACACCATATATACCAAGTGCTTTTCTAACCTTATGCGACCCTGTGTGTGTGTCTGCTCTACAAGGTTTTCCATGATCGATTTTCAGAAGTCGACCACCAAGCACTCCTTCTGAAGTATATCTCAATGGACTTGATCCTTCTAGCTTTATCACCTGAGCACATTAACCAATTGCACCATGGGTATCGCCAAAGTTTGCACTCAACTATGATCCTAAAGGTTGATATATAATCCCACTTATTGTGCCATGGAAGAAAGTCTTGGCAATTTGCTGCTGTAACAATTCCAACCAAGAAAACTTTACGAAGAAGTTTTACTTTGTAACATGTATGGTAGCCAGGAGCAGGAGTCAGTGCTATTGCAAGGCCTTAGGTTAGAAGTCAAATTGCATATGTATTTGAGCTTTTGAAGTTATTCTTAGTTCCCTATATGAGTATATGTCTAAGAAGATTAAACATCCTTTGAAGTACATTGAAGGTGTTCTGATAGTAAAGAGTTGTAGCCTTTTAAGGTCACGGAGAGTTCTAGTCTATCTAGTCACCATAAGGTGGAATGCACTTGGTGGCAGTGATTTTATTGTCGTTGGTGTTTGTGGTGGTGGTGGGGGGGAGGGTGTGTATGTGTCGCACGTGCACACATGTGCTTGGTGGTGGTAATAGTGATGGAGAGAGTAGATAGACTTCTAGGAGCTCCTAGGTGATTGAGAGTCAGCAAGTGATCAAAAAAAGAGCTTTAATCTTGTTCTCCTGATTTATTAATTGCTGATTAATAGAATCCAAATTGTAAAATATGGATGAATCAGTATGATAACAGAAAAATTACTCTGCTAAGAAATTTAACCTCACATTTATAAAATAAGAGCAGCATAAATGGTACATAGCAACTAAATCTTTTGATCCATTGGAAACAAGGGTGTCCAGCAAAGACGGCAGCTCACCATTTTGCCCTGAATGTCTGTTGTGCTCTAGAGTCCTGAACAATAACCCAATTTTTCCATATTAGGCTCTTGAAAAGCCCCTCCATTATCTACTCCTGAGTCTCTTATTCCAGAGCTTCAAACAATAATATTCCCCTTTCAGTTATAGTTCCACTTCCTCTGACTTTTAAAAATTGGAGTCTATTCGGATTTCTCCTTGTTGGCCATGACTGAAACAGTTTGATTTGGTTCTAAGTGTTGAAGGAAACTTTGTGAAGCAGCAGTTTCCTGGAGTGGAGTGGAGAGTGGGGAAGGGGCCCTCGTGGCATATGCGTGCGTGCTTGTGCCCATGAAGGCCCAGCCAGAGAGAGGGTGATATGAAATGGTGACATCATTCGCTTAGTCACTCAGTCGGGCATGACTTCACTCTTGGGCTGTCACAGGGAATGGAGAGCCCTCAACCAGAGTTCCCCTTATCAAACCATCATTTCTACAACAAAATATCTGACCAAGATTCTTGTCCAATTTTTAAACATCATGGTAGTTTTCCATGTACAGAGCTATTATCTGCACATTACATTATTATCTGTACATTATACTATTATTTTCACATTCCACTATTGTTTCTACATTTTGTTTTCACATTGTGTCACCATCAGACAAGCCTTGTCTAACTCCCCCTGGCATGTTGGACTGTGGACAGTTGGATGCCTGCCCTTCATCCCTCTTTCTGCTTCTACACCCAATACACTGTCTGGTCACCAGGTCCCAGCCCCAGTGCCTGGCCTGGGTTGAGTCCTCTTTGAGCTGCCAGAAAACAAGTCTCTGCTGAGAAGTCTCTGTCTTTTGGAAGACAAGCTCTGAAGACTGTGTATGTGGCAGCCTCTTCTTGAAATCACAACCTCAGCCCCCTACTCCAGCCCAAACCCAGGCCCCAAATCCCTCAGTGCCCAGCAGCCCACACAGCTGTGGCACATCCCCATTCTTCAACAGTCACCCCACCTCCTCAAGAGTTGCCTTACCTGAAGGTTTGCATCTTGTAGAGTCTTCTTTGTGCAGGGCCACAGGAAACCTCTGAATGGAACAGGAGAAGGATCAGAGAAATTAGGGGACTGAAAGGACACTTAAAGGATTCCATCCTGTGGTATCAGCAAGACAAAAGAGACTGCCATGTCCGTCCCATGGGAGCTGCTTATAAAGAAGGTGACTGCTCACCCAGGGGAGATGCTGCTGCCCTGTCCTCTGAGAACGGAAATGTCCATTTCCGAAAATAGAAGCCCTCACTTTTGTCACTTTCAACTCTGAGGCGTGTCGAAACAGCAATGTCGCAACTGATTCCCTCCCTCCTACTCCTGAGCAATTTCCCCCAAATGGATATTTCTATTTCCCCATGACGAAGTTCCTTGGAAAAACACAATGAAAACATGAACTCAGCCAGCTGACAGGTACACTGAGACTGTTGACTAATTATTTACATACATGCATAAAACATTTAAGAACAAAACTTAAAATAATTTAAAAAAATTTAAAAGTCAGGCTTATTGGTCATCCAACATTATGGCATTCAGTCATCCTTCAATTCTTAAGCTGGAGTCACACCCAGGAGTCAACTTTCAACCTAGGCAAAGCAATAAGATTATCAATAACACCACATACAACTCAAAAGGGTGGCAGTTGCTCAGGGAAGAAGTTCAGAAATCATGAAGGGATAGGAATGAAGAATGAAGAGAAATGGGAAAACCAGAGAAGAAACACGAAGAATGCTGTTGCAATGGGAGGTTGTGACCCACCGATAATACGTGTAGGAAACATTTGTGGATGAACCGTTGCATGGAAAATGGATTTTCTCTCTAAACTTTCATGCAAATCACAATAAAAATTAAAAAGGAAAAAAGTTTGAGCAGAAATGTTCTCCTTGCACAGTCAAGTCAAGAAGTAGAATTCCAGGAACACTATGATGATACTTTTTTCCTCCTTGAAGGACTAGAGGTGAAGGTAGATGTAGGGTGGGGTGGCCTTGCCATGAACTGGCAAAAGAGTCAATATTTTGGGTTCTGCAGGAATGCAGTCTCTCCCAGGATTACTCAATTCAGCTGTTGTTGCTCAAAACCAGTTACAAACAGTATGTAAACACAAGAATCTGACTGAGTGCCAATACAACTTTATTTACAAAATTAGATGAAAACTAGAATTGGCTGATGAGCCCTAGCTTACCCATTCCTGCTTGAGGGTAAGCTATGTTCTTCTTAAGAAAAGTTTGGAGAAAATTCTATCCCCACACCCATGAAGTTATAGTCTCAGGAGAGTGGAGTTAAGCCTACCCTTGAACACT
This sequence comes from Elephantulus edwardii, assembly GCF_000299155.1. Classification (NCBI taxonomy): domain Eukaryota; kingdom Metazoa; phylum Chordata; class Mammalia; order Macroscelidea; family Macroscelididae; genus Elephantulus; species Elephantulus edwardii. The sequence continues at coordinate 3,429,490 of NW_006400025.1, forward strand.
ATGGATCTAAGTTCCATCTCTGCCTTTTTTCAATTGCCATCCATGTGACTCTAGACAGATAACTTCACCTATTTGTACCTCGACCACCTTGTCTGCAGATGAAAAGAATTTCTTCCTTACATATGGAAAAAAAGAAGGAAGAGAGAGAAGGAGGAGAAAATTCTTGATCAACAGATCATCTAACATTAATTGGATCATAAAATATTAACTTCTTTCTTTACAACATTCTGGATAGTTAAGAAAAAGATGACTATATTCTATGAATAGAAAGGTGTTGTAGACATGTTTTTTGATGAGCAATACAAATATGGTGGAACAGAATAGGAGGTTGATGATCTTCTGTTCCCAACCTATCAAAATTTTACAAATGACCCAGGAAGCAGAAGGTACTTGATCTGAGTCACAAAGCTCGTTAACAGTAATAGTTCAGAATGTGCCCTAGTGAGAGTTAAGTCCTTCAACAGAAGACAATTACAGATGGACTTCACAAGTTTTAGAGAGCACTGGTGACTTAGTGGTAAGGAGTTGCATCACCAACACAAAAAAAACACCATTCAAATCCACAAGTTGCTCTGCGAGAGAAAAATGGGCAGTCTCCTCCCTTGTGACCTAATCGTTCCTGAGAACCAGCTGAAGGTCAGTTATGAGTTGATTCTGACTCAATGGCACATAACAACAACAACAACTTCTTTAGAGAAGATGCAACATTCCTTTTAACTTCTATCACCTCCTTTAAAGGCTTCCTTAAAATGCCAAGGTTATGGAGAGTTTTTTGTTTGTTTATTTTGTTTTTTTTGTGAGGTTGTTTTTGTTTTGTTTTGTTTTTAATGAGAGGGAAGAGGAAGACCTTCAAAAAGATGTGTCACATTGTGCTTAACCATATCAGAGATGGTAAGGATGGTATAAGTTAGGACTAGGTTCAGACCTGTAGTCCATGGGGTCACTGAGTTATAGTTCCCTCAGCAGCACCTAACAACAAGAAGATGCTGGAAATGGAGGGAGTCCATGAATTGTGTGCCTGATTAAGTCATTGGCAAATAACCAGAAGGTGGGAGGTTCTAATCCTGTTTAAGGTGTCTTGAAAGGCAAGCCTTGAAAATCAGTCATGACAACCTTGTGTAGCAGAGTTCTACTCTGGTACACATGGTGTCGCCATGAGTCAGTGTTGCCTTCATGGCAACTCATTCGATTTTATTTGTGTTTGGCTGAAGGAGATGATATGTATGAAGCTGTTTGGTCATTGTCTCACTTCCAGCAATAGCTAAGTCTGCACCTGCATTTGTCAATTATGGAGCATTTCTTATCAGGTACATTATTTTGTCATCACATTGTCAAGAAAGGGAAGGCAGCTAGCAACTGACTGTGACATTTTCTCACCAACTTATCTTCCTTGTGCTTCTAAACTCTTCTTTAAATATCAATTTTCTCTAAAATATACCCTTAAGTATTTATGAAAAGATATAAGAAACTATTTGACAAGGTGGGAATGAGTGACTTCATCCTTAATTGTTGTTGTGTGCTGGTGAGTCATAACCCACCCAAATCTCACCCTTCCTCTAGTGGGTTTTCAAAGGAAGTAAATCACACAGGAGGAGGTTGTCCATCCTTCTCATCCTTGGGAGAAAGTAACAATTAAAGGCCTCACCCACATCACTGTTTCTGGATCAATATCTCTCTATCTTTATCCCAACCTCAAAGAGACAGAATTTCTAAAGAATGAGCACCATGGTCTTCTAGCCTTATTCAGGTCTACATGGAGTGGCCCAGTATGACCTTCCAGTACATAAGTTGTCATTGTTAGGTGCTTTTGAATTGAGAACTACTATGGTGACCCTATGGACCCTGCCTGTCCTGTCCTGTGCCATCCTTGCACTTTTTGACACACTGAAGTCTATTGTGGCAGTCATCGTGTAAATCCACCTGGTCAGGATTCTTCCTCTCTTTTGCTGATCCTCTGCCTTTCTGAGCATAGTGTCCCTCTCCAAGGAATTGTCCCTTCTAGCAACATACTTGAAGTATGCGGGGAGAAGCCTCATCATCTTTATTTTGTCTGCATCCTCTCCAAGACATATTTGTTTGTTCTTTTGTCTGTCCATGGGATGCTCAGTGTTCTTCTCCAACACCACAGTGCAAAGGGATCAATTATTCTTTTGTCATCCTTATTCATTGTCCAGCTCTCAGATGCATAGCAAGTGATCAGAGCGGCCATGGCCTGAATCAGATGCACCTTAATGCTCAAACTCATTATCTTTCAATAATTTGGAGAGGTCCCTAACTGCAGGTTTTCCCAGTGCAATGCATCTCATTATTTTCTCGCTGCTGGTACCAAGGGTGTTAATTGTGGACCCAAGTAAGATAACATTTCTGACAGTTTCAATCTTTTCCCCATCTATCATGATGTTGCCTTTTTGTCCAGTGGTTAGAATCTTTGTTCTTTTGACATTGAGGTGCAATTCATATAGAAGGCTGCAGAATGCATTCCTTGATCTTCTGCAACAAGTACTTCAAGGCCTCCTCACTTTCAGCAAGCAAGATTGTGTCATCTGCATAATGCAGGTTGTTGAAGAATAATGAAGCATAATGAAGGTTATCTTCTGATCCTGATGTCACATTTCTCTTATAGAGTTCAGCTTCTCTAATAATTTTTTCAGCATACAGATTGAATAAGTATGGAGAAAGAATACAACCTTGACACATTCCATTCCTAATTTTAAACCATATAATGTTCCCTTGCTCTGTTTACACAACAGCCTCCCAGTCTAGGTATAGGCTTCTCACAAACACAATTAAGTGCTCTGGGATTCCCATTCTTCTCAATGTTAACTATAACTTGCACGTAAGTGGGGAGGAAGAATCCCTAGAGTAGCCTAGTAAAGATATCTTAAACTCAGGCTATCAAATCAGGTCTGGGTTTAAATCCTGTACACGTCTCTTACAACTGAGCCACCTTGAGCAATGCATGGACTCATTTATAGTTTCAGTTTCATTACTTATAAAGTGCAGCTAACAGAAGCATATCATGGATTGCTGTTAGGATCAAATGAGACTACACACAATATGCTTTTTCCTCATTCTGGCCCACAGGAAACACTCCAAGGATAGACATTTATACAATGCTCCTTCTTCCCAAGTAAAGTAGGTGAGCTAGATCACAAATGCCCCTAACCTTTTCACCTTTCCTCTGCATTTCCACTTCAAGCTGCTTTGTTAAAGGAGGCTAGCTCTGGGTTCCAGGGCAGGGAGTCATAAGAAATACTGAGAGAATAAGAAGCTCCCTGTTCTCAATCTTCTGGTCACAATACTCATCATGGTTTCCTTTAACCTACACAAAATGGTGGTGTCCCTATGTTTTGTACCCACTTGAAGTTGCTGAATAAACTTATTCTCTGTTAAGGGACTCAAATCCTTACTCTTATTCTCTAACCAAGCTTAATTACCACAGTACAGAATTGCCTTGCAATGTGGCATATTATGATTTCCTTCTATGTGCTGGACATCATGCTACCAGAAGAAGATCCTGAGCTGCACAAATGGCTAAGAGCTGGACTCAAGGGGACAGCCTAAATCCACCCAGAAACATCTAGAAGAAAAGTCTGGATTTCTGCTTTCAAAGGAACGGATTCATGAAAATTGTATGGAACATGATTCTCTTCTGCTCACGTGGGATTGCAATGAGTCAGAAAAGATGGGATTTGGAGCTACTTGACACTGGTAATAGCAGGAAAGATATCAGTCAGGAAATAGAGGAACTAACTTAAGTTAATGCCACAAGAGTAATAATATCCCTCGTATAGGGTAATAGGGAGCTCTAGTGGCCTAGTGGCAAGAAGTTGTGCTGCAGTCTCAATGGTACATAGTTTGGACCCACCAGCTGCTCTGTAGAAGAATGAGTAATCTTCTCCAGTGTGATTAACTGCCTCTGAAAACCCACCAGAGGGTCATCTATGGGTTGGTTCTGACTCATGGTACACTACAACATAAGGTAATAGTGTCTCAATAAACCAACCAAACAAAAACAAAAAAAACCCCACTTACAGCCATGGGTAAACCCTTCAGTGGGCTTCCAAGTCTGTAAATCCCACAGGAGGAGATTGACCATCTTTCTCCTGAGAGGCTATTGGTGGATTTGAGCACAGAGAGATGTGACCTTTGGGTTAACAGCACAACTACCTCCAGAAGGAAGCACAACTACATCCAATAGAAGCCCAAGTGAGGGTTACAGTGTGGTGGCCTTATGGGGCCTCAAAGCTCCCCAAGCCTTTTGAGACCCTTCACTGAGTTTTATTTAGATTCCAAATAAAATGCATAACAACTCTTGTCAATAATTTGATCCAGACTTTGCCCTGTTCTGTGCCATCATCACCATCTCTGATATGTTTAGGCTCACTGTTAGAGTCACTGTGTCAGTCCATCTTGTCATGGGTTTTCCTTCCTTTCTTTGGTCCTCTAACTTTCCCCAAATGATGTCTTTTTACAAAGACTGACCTCTCTTGACAGCATGTCCAGAGTATGTGAGAACAAGTTTAAACATCATCTCTAAGGAGCACCCTGGTTGGTAGTGCATGGGGTATTCTGTATTCAACACCGTAACTCAGAGGTATCAATCCTTGTTTATGTTTATAACATGAACATGTCCGTAATCTTTGTTCATATCTATAAAGGGATTTGCCCCATAGGAAGTGGTCAATAAAAGTTAACTATTTCTCCATTTTAACAAACTGCATTTTTCAGTGTCATGGTTTCCATTTAGTTCCTGTTTTGTACTGTGTCTAGTTTTCTCTCTGCAAAATATTTCATGGTTTTAAAATCTTGAATAAATAGTTTTGTACATCCTGCATCAAAAATCTCCAGCTGGGTCTCTTGGCATTATCTGTTTTCTACTGACAGTTTGTCTTGTCTGTGTTGGATTATTAACTGGCCACTGTATTTCAAAAGTTGTAGAGCTAAAAAAAAATGTTGTAGAGCTCCTTCGAGGCTCTGCAGAATTTGTTGTTGTTGTTGTTTTTCCCCCCAGAGAGAGTCACTTTAGTTTCAACTGAGTATCGTTTCCTCTATGGACAACTCAATTGTTGGTTTCCTCCTTCCCCTCCAGGTTGTTAGGCAAAACCTGGGGTGTTGATCAGGGATATAACATACAGATTTCATTTTCCTCCCTTTTATTAGCCCCAAGAATCTATTAAAAGCTCAGCTACAGTAATTGAAATCAGCACTTTCCTCAGAATCAATGGTCCATATGCTAGATACCATCCCTCTAGGCCTCTGAAGTTCCTTGTGGCTTTTGCCCCTCTCTAATGACTTCAGAATTTTAATAAATCCACTTAGCTGTTCCAATTATCCATGGAAGCTCTGGTGGTACAGTCTGTACGGAGTTGTGCTGCTAACTCAAAGAAAGTATCTCTCTGGGTGTTCAAAGTCAGCAGTAGCTCCTCTCTGAAACATATTGGAGGGTCATTTATGAATTGGTTCTGACTCAATGGAAATGAGAGGGAAAGAGAGAGATAGAGAAAAAACTTTCACACCAGGACAGTTTTTCCTTAAACAACCTAAGTTACAAGTAGGCTTGGTGTTGCTTATTATGGGGTGGGGGGAAAGGTATTATTCAGGATGGTTAGAATTTAGAAGATAGGGAAAAAATACAGAATCACTGTAGTAAAAAAAGAATTGGCTGATATGGAACCCTCTCAGGAAGTAGCATATGATCACGAACCATTGGTAATAAAAAAAGAAGTTTGACCTGCACTAAAGACATTGACAAAAATTAAGGGAATTACATATTCCAACAAACAGATGTGGCCCTGGAAATAATTACCAGGCTGTGTCAAGAAACCTGGAATTACAGCTACCTGACCAACTGACTGGAGAAGACTCATAGTTATTCTAAAGAAAAAAAAAAGGTGATGCAAAAAGATATAAAAAGAATAAAATTATATCATTAATATCACATAGAAACAAAATATTACTGAAGATTGTTTAAATATGGCATAAACAAAGAACTTCCAGAAGTACAAGTTGGGTATAGAAGAGGACATGACACCAGGAATAATTGCTAGTGTGAGATAGATCTTGGCAGAAAGCAAAGAAAACAAGGATATCTACTTCTACTTGTGTTCTTGTGTTTTGTTTACTATGCAAGGGCATTTGACTATGTATAACAAACAAATTATGGCTGACATTTAGAAGAACGGGAATTCATTAATTGTGTTCGTGTAAAACCTACACCTAGACAAAGATGCTGTTGCATATTATAAAATCAAGAAAATTTTGTGTTAGAGCTACTCAAGTAGATGATGCAGATGGCATGGGATAGTGCAGGATTCAGATCTATCATTCATAGGGTCACTATGAGTCACAGTCCTCTCAATGGCACATAGCAACAGAATTTAGGCAGCATTTTATGATAAAGGTAGGAACAAGATGAAGAAAAATCTTTAACTCTACACCAAGGAGCTGAGATTTTATCTTAAAGAACTTTGAATCAAAAGGTGCTATCATCAGATTCGTTTTATAAGCTCAGTTCAGGAACAGTGGATAGATTAGACATGGATTGTATAAATGCTAACAATTGTTACTCCAGAGAAAAATGTTCTAACTTGTAGCATTTGCCAATTTCTGTGGTGTAAATAGTCTCAGTAATGAGTTTTGCTGATAGAATTGGTATCACATTTCACTGTGAACCAACAAATCAACCATCTCAAGTAGTTTTACAATTCATTAGTAAATCAACAAAAGAAAAGTGGGCCGCTTTGTCTTGCTAAGAATTAAAGCCTTGGAAATCTAATGGAACATTGCTCTGAGTCAGAATTGACTCAAGGGCGATGACTTAGTGAGTTGAAATACTCTTGAAGATTTCAAGGTACCAACATGGTGTCACTGAATGTAGAATTGGAAAGAGACAACATAGTCTGATCTTGCTGGTTCCAACACACCCAAGAGGCAAGGATAATTGCTTTCCTAGTTATGTAGTGATTAAATAGTTTGGTTGCTAATGAAAAAATGGTAAGTATGATCCTATCACAACTCCACTGGGGACAGAGGGACCGATCTATTTTCATAGATTTATAGTCTTAGAAATCCTCTAAGCAATTTGCATTTGATCTCCAGGGACAGAATTGACTCAATGGTAGTGCATTCTTTGGAATCAGTACTGTTGTGTACTGTTAGTGTAGAATTGACTCGTAGCTGATCCTCCAGTGGGTATTTGGAGGCATTAAATTGTATGAGAGAAGATTGCCCGTCTTTCTCCTGTGGAGCAGCTGGCAGATTTGAGCCACGTACCTTTGCTGCAGAGGGTCAAGGACTGCAGCCTTCAGTATGGACTGAGGCTCAATGTCAAGAAGACAAAAATTCTCACCACTGGACCAGTTGGTAGGCATCAGGATGGATGGTGAAGAGATTGAGATTGTTCACAGCTTCAGTTTGCTCGGCTCCACGGTCAACACTCTTGGCACCAGCAGCCAGAAAATCAAAAAACGTATTGCGATGGGAAAGTCTGCTGTTAGGGACCTCTCTAAAGTACTCAAGAGCAACGGTGTCTCTCTGGAGACTAAGGTGTGCCTGATACAGGCCATGGTCTTTGGATAATGACTAGGGAGGATAGAAGGAGAATTAACGCCTTTGAGCTGTGGTGCTGGAGAAGAGTATTGAATGTACCATGGACTGCCAAGAAAACAAACAGATTCATCCTAGAGAGGGTTAAACCAGGCTGCTCCTTGGAGGCAAGGATCCTGGGGCTTTGTCTGATGTACTCTGGACATGTTGTAAGGAGAGACAGGTCTTTAGAGAGGGACATCATGCTGGGTAGCGTGGAGGGACAGCGCAGGAGCAGAAGACCCTCTATGAGGTGGATTGATTCAGTGACTGGTGTAATCGGGATGGGTGTGTCAGGGGCAATGAGATTGACACAGGGTAGAGCAGGGTTTAGGGCTGTTATACATAGGGTCGCTATGCATCGCAAGTGACTTGATGGCACATAACAACAACAACAACAACCTTTGGGTTGGCAGTGCAGCATCTTACCACCAGGTCACCATATTTTCCTTGGCTTCAGTTATAACAGAGTGGAATAGTCATGCCTTTCTCTCCCACCTCCCACTTTCCCTCTCTTCTGTCTACATGGCTCCTCCTGTAGATCCTATCTGCCTTCCAGGATATACTCTTGACTGATAAACCCACTTTATCAGCAGATATAGATTATTCCCACATTTTCAACTTGGTCTCTTGGATATACATTTGTTACCTGAAAAAAAAAAATTGTAAAATAAAACAGCAGCTTTCAGGTGGACAATTGTATGCTCTAAATTGTGTTCACTTAATTTTCCATTTAGAATTTTCAGCCAGCTCTGAATATCTGTACATTACAACACATGTTACACAGTATAGGATTTATCATTGTTCATGATTTCTAAATTACATTTAAGGTAATGATACATGACACTCCTGGAAATACTGTTGTTAGGTACCACATAGTGAATTCCAAAACACAGAAATCTGTGCATAACATAAGGAAACCCTACCTGATCCTATGTCATCCTCAAAATTCTCTCCTGCTTTTAGGCCCAGAGTTAAGTCAGTGTATTGATTCATCTAGTTGGGGATTGCTCTTTCTTTTATTTTGCTGACCCTTTTCCAATAATTCTGTCCTTTCCCAAAGACTGACTCTTCCTGATAATAAGATCTAAGGATGGGAGACAAGTCTCAGTGTCATTGATCTAAGGAAAATTATCTGGCTGAACTTCTTACAAAACAGTTTTGTTTATTCTTTTGACAGCCACTGGCATATTCAATACTCTTCACCAACATACAATGTAAAGGCATCAGATCTTCTTTGGTATCCTTTATACTTTGTCCTTTGTTCTTCTTTAGTCTTTGTCCAGTGTTCACTACATACAAAGTAATTAAAAATACTGCATGGCTTGGAAGCAGGAGTGGCATCCACTTCTCAAATAGCATGCCTCTGGAAACTCTATGAACTTTGATAAATGTATATAGTTGTAGAGGGGCATCAGGTCTTTTGTTCACAGGGTAGCTATGAGTCATGCTCTACTCGAAGGCAATCAACAACAACAGCATAGCTTGGGTTAAGCAAAAGTAAAATTCCTGCTTTTTAGTACTTTAAATAGATCGTTGGCGGAAGACTACAACACAGCATTTGATTTTTTCACTGCTCCTTACAATGATGTTAGTTGTGTATCCAGGTAAAATAAAAACATGACAACATCAGTCTTTTATCTGTTTATAATATTACTAGGTTTTGATCTAGTTGTGAGGATTTTTGTTTTCTTTAGGTTGAGATGTACTTCATATGCAAGACTAAGGTCTTTGATCTTCCAGAGCAATAAGACAAAGGAAATAAAAGACATTCATAACAGCAAAGACTAAAAAAAAACATTCTGTATTTGAAGATTTTATAATCCTACATATACACAATCTGGAAGAATTAGCAATAAAATTAACAGTACAACATTTCAAAGATTAACCAATGGGATAGGATAACAGATCAACATATAAAACTCAGTCTGATTTCTCCACAATAACAAAAAATTCTGTAAAGGATATAAAAACAATGTCATTTATCCTGTTGTTATGACTCACAATGACCCCATAAAGTCAGATTTGGACTTTACATCATGCCTGTCTCTAATCAGGATAGATGGAATAGTGCACAAGAAATATTGTTAACAAAGTAAATATTATTATACGCATAATCCTGCAATATTAGCAACAATAAGCATTAATCTTGTTGTCCTATGTCATCGACTTGGAATCAACTCATAGTTGACCTTCAGTGCATTTTCAGAGGCAGTAAATTGCATGTTGCTGTTGTTATGTGCCGTCGAGTCACCTGTGACTTATAGTGACCCTACATACAAGAGCCCTAAACCCTGCTTTATCTTGTGCCAATCTCATGGTCTCTGACACACATTCTCCCATTACCCCACTGACTGAATCAATCCACCTCATCAAGGGTCTTCCTCTCCTGCACTGCCCCTTCATCCTTCCAAGCATTACTTCCCTCTCCAAGGACTGGTACTTCCTTGCAACATGTCCAAAGTATGTCAGACAAAGCTTCAGAATCCTTTTCTTCAAGGAGCAGCCCGGTTTAACCCTCTTCAGGATGAATCTGTTTGTTTTCTTAGCAGTCCATGGTACATTCATTACTCTTCTTCAGGATATAACTCAGAGACATCAATTCTCCTTCAATCATCCCTAGTCATTGTTTAGCTCTCTGATGAATAAGTGATTACAAAGACCATGGCCTGTATCAGGTGCGCCTTGGTCTCCAGACTGACATCATTGTTTTTCAGTGCTTTGAAGGGGTCTCTGACAGCAGACTTTCCTAATGCAATTAATCTTTTAATTTCCTGGCTGCTCGTGTCAAGAGTGTTGATTGTGCAGTCAAGCAAACTAAAGCTACTAACAATCTCAAGATCTTTACCATCTATCACAATGCTGCCATTTGGCCCAGTTGTGAGAATCTTTGTTATCTTGATACTGACCTTCAATCCATATTGAAGGCTGCAGTCTTTGACCACAGGTCCTCTTCAGTTTCAGCAAGCAGGGTTGTGTCATTTGCATAATGCAGATGGTTGATGAGTCTTCCTCCAATGCTGAGGCCACATTTCTCCTCATAGAGCCCAGCCTCCTGGATAATCTGTTCTGCATATAGATTGAAAAGGTATGGAGATAGGATGAATCTCTGGTGTAAACCCTTCCCAATTTTGAAACATGCAGTGTTCCCTTACTCTGTTCTGACTACTGCCTCCTGTTCCAAGCATAGGTTTCAAATTAGCTTGATCAAGGATTCTGGGATTCCCATACTTCTCAGAGTTAGCCACACAGTTTTTTGCAGTCCACACAATCAAATGCCTTTGCATAGTCAATGAAACACAGACATTTTGCTGGTACTACCTGCTTTCAGTCAAGGTCCATCTAACATTAGTTACAATATCCCTAGTACCATGGCCTCTTCTAAACCCAGCCTGCACTTTTGGCAATTCTCTGTTGATTCAGTTCCAGTTGTTTTGGGGTAATTTTCAGCAGAATCTTGCTTGCATGTGATATTAATGATATTGTTCAATAGTTTCTGCATTCTATTGGATTATCTCTTTTTGGAATGGGAACAAATATAGATCTCTTCCAGTCAGTTGGCCAGGTGGTTGTCCTCCAGATTTCTTGGCATAACTTCGTGAGCATGTCTTGGGCAGCATCTGTTTGTTGAAATATATCAAGTGGTATATCTTCAATTCCTGGAGCCTGTTTTTTGCCAATTCTTTCAGAGCATCTTGAACTTCTTCCTTCATCACCACAGGCTTTTGCTCATATGTTGTTTCACAAAATTCTTCTGTGTCTGCCAATTGTAAGTTCCATGGGAGGAGATTATTTATCTTTCTCAAACGGAGCAGCTGGTGATTTGAACTAAGTTTCGTTTGGGTTTGCAGTGCAACTGCATACCACTAGGCTGCCAGAGCTCCGTAAGTGTTAATTACAAGTGTATATATGCACCCAAGATTAACCAAGATATGGACTAGTCAAAAGGATTATACTTATGACTATATATATGTTTTATTTAATATAGGAGAAATCACACACCATGTGTCCCTTTGCAACTGACAAAATAGTGGACTAGGTAAACAGCAGTTCATAATATCCACATGGGAAACACCGGAAAACAAAGATCTCAAGTAATAATAATGTGGGACAATAACTCTGGAACCCACAGTTTAAAAAGAAAAGATGAAGAAGTACTACATATGATGACTAAAGGAAGAGACTGAATTGGACCATTGGATAAAGAAAGCAATAGAACAAAACAGTAAGCAGCCCAGAACAGCCAGCCTGAAGTGTGAAAAAAGCAGGAGGGTGGCAGTGGCAGCAGCAGTTGCACTGGTATCCACACAGACAAAAGGTCCAATTTCCCACCTTGTCCCCTGCTGCCTTACTCATCATCCCACTGCTCACCAGGTGTAGGCAGTGCCCCTTCCCAAGACCTAGCTCTACCCCAGGCCATGCTCATATCAGATTGTATCTGGAGCCAGACATTTGGCCTTTAATCAGTCCATGGATTAGTGGGGGTACCTCCTCTGACTGGAGTCCTTCCTCCATATTGGGCACCCTAATCTAACACCCTCTATAGCCACATTTGACCACATGTGGATATGTTAGATCAACAGCAACTGAGTTTACACTAGACTCATCAGCCTGTCTTCACCCATACCCTGGATTATCAGAGACACTATTTCTAGCCAGGGAGACTAGCCTAGGCTTCTCTTAAGCCAGCAGCAGAAACTCTGCACCAGGCTGGATGCCCCACTCTTGACACCCTCCAGACACCCTAGACCATAATAGGTGTTACATGTGACCTGGTTCACATTTTGAGGCTTCAGTCACCATTCAGATAGGCAGAACCTCTGACTTGACTAAGGACTTCAACTCCAGTTTTAAGCTGGTCTGACCTATACACTGTCTCAGACCAGATGGTTTGTATTATATTTCTCATAGCATGTATGTTTGTTTTATGTTTATATGCTCACACTACAGACATTATAGCCAATATTAGATGGATCTTAACTGAAAGCAGAGTACCAAAAGAATGTCTATCTTTTTTTCATTGACTGTGTAAAGGCATTTAACTTTGTAGATCGCAACAAATTGTGGTTAACCTTGAAAGGAATGAGAATCTCAGAACACTTGGTTGTGCTCATGTGAAACCTATACTTGGACCAGGAAGCAGTCAGCATAACATAGCAAGTAAACACTGCATAGTTCAAAATCAGGAAAAGTATATATCAAGGATACTAGCTCCATACCTTTTCAATCTATATGCAGAACAGATATTTCAGGGAACTTGACTTTATGAGGAACAATGTGGCATCAGGATTGGAAGAAAACTCATCAACAACCTGCATTATGAAAATAATGCATCTTTGCTGAAACTGAGGAGGAACTTAGGTCTTTGCTGCAGAAGATCAAGGATTACAGTCTTCAATATGTATTGAAGCTCAACATTTAGAAAACAAAGATCCTTACCACTGGACCAACTAACAACATCATAATGGATGGAGTAGAGATTGAGATTGTTAAGTTGAGCTTGCTAGGTTCCACATTTGACACTTTTGTACCAGCAGTCAGGAAGTAAAAAGACAAATCACATTAGGAAATTTTGATGTTAGGGACCTGTCCAGAGTGCTGAAGAGCACAGGTGTCAATCAAGAGACTAAGGTATGACTGATCTAAGCCATGGTCTTTGCAATTACTTGCTATTCATCAGAGAGTTGGGCATACCATGGACTGCCAAGAGAGCAAAAAGGTCTGTATTGGAGAGGGTGAAACCAAGCTGTTCTTTGAAGACAAGGATTTCAAAGCTTTGTCTCATAATATGGGCACTGTGCCAGGAGGGACTAGTCCTTGGAGAGGGACATCATACTTGGAGGGGTGAAGGGATAGTGCAGGAGAGGAAGCCCCTGGATGAGTTGGATTAACACAGTGACTAGGGTAATTGGGTAAGTGTGACAAAAGTGGTGAGGTTGACTCAGGACAGGACAGGGCTTAACGCTATTGTATACAGGGCTACTTTGAGTTGCAGGCTATTTGATAGCATATAACAACAACAAAAACATGCTTGCTTATTTTATGCTTTGCTGTTATGAGTATAGCACTTATCTGTCAGTTTACTGTATTGGGGCTGATGACTTGCATATGGTTGCTTATTTTATAGTTTGTGTGTGTGCAAACTTCCTTGATTATTGTTGCATATATAGATATAGCACTGTCAGTATAATATGTCAGTTCACTGCACTGGGATGATTTGCATGTTGCTAAGAGACTGGAATATACACCACTGGTATCTCCAATTTTAGCAGGGTTAACCATGGTAGACATGTTTCAGATGCATTTCTAGGCTAAGATAGACTAAAAAGCAGAATTAATCATGTACGTCAGAAATAATAGGCCTTCAAAAACCTTATCAATAACAGAGAAACATTGTTAGCTGTAGTATCAAAAGTAGAGTCTCTCAGATAGGAAAATACTTGAAACTGTTTTCATGTGAAGAAATAGATGCAAATATCTATTAACAATTGGAACATAGAATATAGGAACTATTAATCTAGGGAAAAGTTAAATAGAACATTTAGAGTTTGAAGCCTAGTCATTAAATGACCTCGGATGAACTAGTATTAGCCACTTTGATTCAGAGAAATGTATTTTGCTAAGAATGACAAATTGAAGAGGTATGGTGTCTCATATACCTTTAAAAAGAACATTTCAAGATCTAACTTGAATTTGCTGTAAGTGACAGGATACCACCTATATATATACAAGGAAGACCTACTAATATACCTATGATTCAAATATGTACTCCAACCATTAATGTTAAAGATGAAGACAGTGCCATTTACATTGATCAAATATGCAACCAAAATGAATTAATAATAATTGATGTTTAAGATGCAAATGATGAAACAAAGGAGAACTTGTAGTTGAAAAATATGTATAGGATAACAGAAATGAGACTGAAAATTAGATGATAGAATTGTACACAATGGATAATTTAGTCATTCAATGAAAATATATGCTTTTAAAACATAAATAGTAGCAGTTCACATGGACCTCAATTGATGGATTATGCAGAAATAAATTGATCACATCTGTGAAGGCCTGATTTTAGAATAGACCATCAACTACTCTTATGAAAATTTGAATTGAAGTTGAATAAAATGAAAATAAGTCCAAAAGAGCCAAAGTATGACCTTAAGTCTACCCCAGCTGAACTTAAAAAGCGTCTCAAGACTGCATCTGATACTTAAAACATTAATTCTCAGAGACACAGTGAGGTGTGAAGAAAACAAAAGACCATTACAAACACAGAAAAAAATTAAAAGACCAAAACAGATGTCAGAAGAGACTCTGAAACTTGGACTAGAATGTAGAATAACCAAAATAAAGGAAAGAAATGCTGAAATAAAAGAAACAATCAGAAAATTCCCAAGGATAGCTGGAGAAGACGCAGCAAAGTATTTTATAACAAAATATGCAAAAAGTTGAAGTTATAAAACCAAAGCAGAACATGCCAGACATTCCTCAAACTGAAAGAATTGAAGCACAAATGCATGCTTTGAGCTGTAATTATGAAGGATTCAGTAGAAAAAGTTTTGAATGAAGGATAAAGTATCAAAATAAGATGGAAGGATTACACAGAGTCACTCTACCAAAAAACTTGGTCAACATCGAACGAATTCAGAATGTAACATATGATTAAAAAACAATGATAATGCAGGTATTTCCAGCAGCACTGAATGCATTGGCAAGAAATAAGGCCATATAAATTGAAGAAACACAAATTAACATGTTTCAATAGACAAATGTACCCTGGATTTGCTTATTACTATATGCAGAAATTTTGAAGACACCTACTTGATCAACTAGCTGGAAGATATCAATATTTGTTTCCATTCCCAGAAAAGATGATCTAACAGAATGTCAAAGTTATTGAACAGGATCATTAATATAAAGGAAGACACTAAGCCTCAGGAAGAAAAGGCCAGGAGAGGTGGAGCTCTGTGCTGAGAAAGAACACTCTCCATTGTTTGTGGGGAGGCAGGACTCAGGTGTCCCTGTGGTTGTAGGTCTCTCCATTGGAGGTCCTTGCCTCCATAGCTGCAGGGCCATCCCAGGGGCCAAAAGTACAAGAGACTTTAGTGTGAAGAAATTTGGGCAAAGGGAAAATTTTTCATAGCCCTCTGCAAATCAGAGGGAGGGCTGACTTGAGATACCCTGCATTCAAGCTTCTTGATTTGGCAGCCCTGATCTCTAGTCTTGTGCCACTCTAGAGACAAAAGAAGATATTAAGCTCAAAGAGAAGCATGAGAGATTGCTTGAGTAGAGCACCTGATCTCATACCAGTCAGCCATTTCATATATGAAGGAGGTCTATAGAGTTGATGTCAGGGGACTACTTCAGGTCAAGATTCTTAGGGCTGCAGTGAAGAACAGAGAGAATGTCAAGGACTTTAGGAAAGACAAATTTTACCTGAAAGAACTTACAGTGGAGTGAGCAGCTCACCACATTTTAACTTGGCAACTGCTTAGTAATATTATAAATGCAAGAATCAACAACTTCTGCAGACACAAAAGAAATTATCTAACACTTGTCAAGAAAAACTTCACATAATGTCAAGAAAGCCACATGCAGCTTGAAATGTTGTGAAAAAATATTAAGCCTTCTCCTCCCCCCAAAAACCCTGACAACAACAACAAAACCCAACAGATAATGCAGATCTGGAGCGATGTGGACTCGGAGAAACAGAGACCCAGAGCAACCCAGGCAAGGAGCGACCTGGGCCAGGAGTGACCCAGGCCTGGAACGATGTGGACCAAGAGCAGCCTGCCAGAAGCAACCCACTGGGAGTGAGCAGGACAGTTGGAATTTGAGTGAGGTACTTTCTGGGAATCAGTGCTGTTTGGCTGGACCACTTGGGACCCCTTAAGCTCAAGCAGAAGGGAGTGAGACAGCTAGAGTTCAAGTGACATTGGATACCCAGTTCTCAAAATTAAAACCAAGGCTTCCTAGTTTTCCATTCACATCTCCACATTCACCCATTTTGTGTGCATGCCTGCACTGCATGCGTCTGCATGTGTGCCCACCCTGCGTACATCTCCACACTCTGCTTTGCATCTCTTCACATCAAGTCATAACTGCCTTTAGCCCAGAGTGTCTTCGATTGGCCTAGCTGCAACAATTCTCTGATAGAATAGGCTGCTTTCACAGGCCTCTTGTCTCTCAAACGGAAACAAATCTTCCCATGAGTCAGAAGTTCAGAGAGAAACACAGGCAGAATAGCTGTGCCACCCTCTACTGAAGCAGTGACTTCAGATCAATAAACTACTATCACCTTAGGCATGAAAAACTCTACCACAGCAATATCACATAAGAAGCAGGCTACTTTAAACCCCACAAAAGCCCAAAGCAAGATGTCATCCCCACAAAGTGACAAAGTATCAATGGATTTCTTGAAGTCAGAAAGTCTTATAGGACTTTCTGACACAGATTTCAAAAGAACAATGATTAAATATTTTCAATGGGTGAAAGACAAACTGGAAAAATTACAGGAATCTGCAAGCAATAACCAAGAGTAAATTAAAACATAATCCAAGACAATGCAGATAAAACAAATGAGGCATTTGAAGCTCTGGAAGGACAAGAAACCACAGTCCAAAATATGAAGTTCAATGTTTCAGATGCTATCAATATGATGGAGGGACACATGAACAGAGTTGAAAGCATGGAATACAGAATCAGTGAAATAAAAGATAGCATTGTCATTGCTGATTTGCTAGAACAAAAAAGCAGAATCAAAAAGGGAAGGAAAAAAAGAAAACCTAAGAATAATGTGGGACACCATCAAGAGAAATAACATGTGCATAATTGGAATCCCAGAATAGGAAGAAGCAAGTAAAGATTACAAAAAAGATGTAGAAGAATTACTAGAAGAATAATTTCCAGGCGTAGTGAAGAATGAAAGAATATATATTCAAGAAGCTAAGTGAACACCATATAGAATAGACGCCAAAAGAAAAACACCAAGGTATATCATAGTCAAATTTGCCAGAACCAAAGATAAGAAGAGAATTCTGAAAGCAGTAAGGGAGGAACAAAGAGTAATCTATAAGGTAGAGCAAATAAGGTTGAAGGCAAATTTCTTAGCAGAAACCATGAGAGCAAGAAGACAGTGGAATGATATATATCGAACACTCGAAGAACACAACTGTCAACCAAGAATATCATACCCAGCAAAATTTTCCATCAAATATGAAGGAGAGATCAAGATATTTCCAGAAAAACAGAATCTAAGGGAGCATGTAATAACAAGGTCAGTGTTGCAGGAAACACTGTGAGAAGTACTTCTCACTGAGATGCCACAGAATGCATGATGAACCAAAGTAACTAGCAAGAACACCAAAAAGAACTCAACAAAATATAGCAATAAAACCTTGCCTTTCAATAATCACACTGAATGTGAATGGTTTGAATGCACCAATGATGAGAAAAAGAGTACTAGATTGGATTAAAAAACCAAAATCCACCAATATGCTTGCTGCCTGCAAAAGACACATGTGAAAAATGAAGATAAAGAAAGACTAAAAACAAAAGGGTGGGGAAAAATGCATCAAGCAAATGGCAACCAGAAAAAAAGCAGGGGTAGCAATATTAATCTCTGATAAAATAAATTTCAATGCAAAAACCATCACAAAGGACAAGGAAGGTCACTATATAATGATTAAAGGGACAATAGAATAAGAGGACATAACAATAACAAATATCTATGCACCAAATAATAGAGGTGCATATACAAGAGGTGTCCAGGACTTTTGTTTATATGGTCGCTATGAGTTGCTTGTGACTCGATGGCATTTAACAACAACAATAACAACATATATATAATATAAAACAAATAAATAAAAAAGTACATAGTATAAAACAAATATCAACAAAACAGAAAAAGGAAACAGACAACACCACTATAGCAGTTGGAGACTTCAATTCACTACTCTCAAGAAAAGATAGAACTACCAGAAAGAAACTCAACAAAGACACTGAAGAATTAAACCACACAATAAACCAACTTGATCTCTCAGACATATACAGGACAATGCACCCCAAGAAAGTGTGCAGCATATTTTAGGTCATAAGGCAAGCATTTATAAATTTTAAAAATATAAAAATAATACAAAGCATCTTCTCAAACCACAATGCTAAAAAGTTAAAAATTAATAACAGGAGAATAAAGGAGAACCCCCAACCCAATACATTTGGAAGCTGAGCAACACCTTGCTTGAACATGAATGGGTATCAGAAGAAATTTTAAAAAAAATTAAAAAATTTCTTGAAACAAATGACAATGAAAACACAAGTTACCAAAACCTCTGGGAAACAGTTAAGCAGTAATTATTGTTAGGTGCCATCGAGACGAGAACAACTCATAGGGACCCTGTGAACAAAAAATCTGAACTCTGTTCTATCCTACATCTTCACATTTCCTGACACACAAGAGCCCGGTGCATCAGTTATCACATCAATCCACCTGATTGAGGGTCTTCCTCTCCTTTCCCAACATCATGTCTTTCACCAAGAAATAACACCTCCTAGAAACATGTCCAAAGTATGTGGACATCATTATTCTTGCCTTCAAAGAGCACTCCGGCTGCACAATCTCCAAGACATATCTGTTTATTCTCTTGCGGTTCATGGAATACTCAGTGTTCTTTTCCAACACCACAGCTCAAAGGCGTCAATTCTTTTTCTGTCATCCTTATTCCTTGTCCAGGTCTCACATGTATAGACAGTAATCGGAAAGACTATAGCCTGAATCAGATGTATCTTAGTTCTCAAACTGAAATCACTTCTCCTCAGTAATTTGGAAAAGTCTCTAACTTCAGACTTTCCCAGTGAAATGTATATCCTTATTTCCTGACTGCTTGTACCAAGTGTGTTAATTTTGGACCCAAGAAAGATGAACCTCATTACAGTTTCAATCTCTTCCCCATCTATTATGACACTACTTTTTTGATCCAGTGATAGGAATCTGTTTTCTTGATACTGAGACAAAATCCATACTGAAGGCTGCATTCCTTGATCTTCTGCAACAGGTGATTCAAGTCCTCCTAACTTTTAGCAAGCAAGGTGTGTCATCTGCATAATGCAGACTGTTGATATGCTTCTCTCCAACCCGGATGCTACACTCCTCTTCACAGAACCCAGCTTCTTGTGTAATTCACTCAGCATATAGATTGAACATGTATGGAGAGAGGATACAATCCTGACACACTCTCTTCTCAATTCCAAACCATGCAGTGCTTCCCTGCTCCATTTGTACAGCATGATCCATGTATAGATTCTGCATGAGCATAGTCAAGTGCTCTGGGATTCCCATTCTTCTCAATATCAACCACAACTTGTTATGATCCACACAGTCAAACACCTTTGTGTAGTAAATAAAGCACAAAAAGACATCCTTTTGGTATTCCTTACTTTCAGCCAAGATCCAGCTGACATCAGCAATGATATCCCTGGTGCCACGGCCTCTTCTAAATCCTATTTGAACTTCTGGAAGTTCCTTATCTGTGTACTGTTCCATGAAATTCAGCAGTATTTGCTTTCATGTGATAGCAATGATATTTTTTTATAATTTCCACATTCAGTTGGATCACATTTCTTGGTAAAGGGGAAAGTATGGACCTCTTCCAATCCATTGGCTAGACATGGGCTTGGCGATAAAAATGAAGGTGGAAACAGAATGATTGAATTTTGTATTTGCATGATTTGTTCAGTGCAAATTCTTTTTCTAAAAGACACAAAAAATGACTTTGCATGTAGATTTCACCTGATGGGCTGCATAGGAATCTGATTAACTACATTTGTGGAAGAAATTGTAGGAGAAGCTCAATATTGGCAGTCAAAACCAGATGTGAGTCAGATCATCAATTACTCATACACAAGTTCAACTTGAGGCCTAAGAAAATTAAATTACGTTTACAGGAACCAAGGTATGATCTTGAGTCAATTACATCTGAATTTCATAATCATCTTAAGAATAGTTTTGAGTTATTGAACACCAATGATAGAAGAACAGATGAGTTGTAAGGCCATTGCAAAAATGGAGGGAAAAGAAAAAATAGAAATGGATGTCAGAAGAGACTTTAAAGATTGCACTGGAAGCCAAATCTAAAGGAACACATATTAAAGTGAAAGTGCTGAATAGCTGATTTCAAAGGGAATCTCAGGAGGATGACGCAAAGTACTATAATGGAATATAAAGAGACACAGAATTGGAGAATAAAAAGGGAATTTGCTCGCATTTCTGAAGCTGAAAGAATTGAAAAACAAATTTAAGACTCATGTTGCAATATTGAAAGATGCTACAGCCAAATGGCCCAGAAAGCATTAAAAAAAACCCAACTTGATGTTGCTGTGATGCTGACATTATTCCATAGTCTTATCAAATACCAAAGTGGTTGCCCGTTATGTACAGTGTTTGGATAAGCTTCCAAACTGATTTATGCTGGGAAGCAGGAGTGGCATCTACTTCCTAAACTAGATGCTTCTGGAAATGCTGCAAGCTCTCTAAACTCTATAAATGTACCGAAATTATGGTAGCTATAGAACAGAGTTCTGTACAGAAATGATAATAGTTATATAATAGAGTTCAGATCTTTTGTGCAAAACTTACTCTCAATTGTATTCGACTTGACAACACTTAACCACTGCTAAATGAAACTAGTGCTGTTTATGTCTGGAGGGCCACTCTTTGTCAATGTGCAGTATGAAGTAGTCTGGGTTGCTGTGATGCTGATCCCTGTACTATTGGGGTATCAAATACCAGAATAGTTTCCCAATGTGGACAGTGTTTGGTGGAGCTCCCAGTTGTAAACAGGTTTGGAAACAAGAGTGGCATCCACTTCCTAAACCACACGCCTCTGAAAACTCTATGAGCTTGAAGAAATGACAATAGTTATGGAAAGGCATTAGGTCTTTTGTTCATAGAGTCACTATGAGTCCTGCTTGACTTGACAGCAATCAACAACAACAACAGTGGTTTGTTGATTTTATAAACCTTTTTGAAAAACCAACTCCTGGTTTTGTTTATGGCTTCAAATAGTTCAGCAAATAGACGAAAGATTGCTATTTCATTTAAGGAGTATTCATTAAAAAACTAATAAGTTTGGCCTGGGGCCCTGCAGCCCTTGAGCCCTGTAGGGTTTTAAAGCCAATGCCCAAAACAACTATGAGATATCATCTTAATCCAGTAAGAATAGCAAAATTTAACAGAACAGCAAGCAACAAATACTGGTGAGGTTGTGGAGAAACTGGAACCATTATTCACTGTTAGTGGGAGTGTAAAATGGTGCAACCACTTGTGGAAGGCTGTATAGTGCTTTCTCAAAAAGTTGCAAATATAAATATCATTTGACCCAGAAATTCCACTACTGGGAATATACCCTAAAGAAACCAGAACTGCCATCCAAGTAGATATATGCACACCCATGTTTATTGCCGCTTTGTTCACAATAATGAGTTGGAAACAACCTATGTGTCCATCAACAAAAGAATGGATAGAGAAGTTGTGGTATATTCACACAATGGAATTCTATGCTGCGTTGAAAAACAAGGAACTCATGCAATATTATTCAAAATGAGTGATCCTGGATGACATTATGATGAGTGAAATATCTCAGTCACAAAAGGACAAATATTGCATAGTGCCACCCTTGTAAAACTAGACTGACATCGGAGTTGGGGGGAGACTGAGACAGATGGGATAAATAATGTATACTGCATTGAAACAGATGAGGAGAAAATGGCTTAAAAGGGATATATGATTAGGTATTACTGCCACGGCAGGAGTCCAGAATGAAGGCTGCATAGTGGAGAGGACTTGTGGGGAGTGATTGTAAAATAACGAAAGAATTTTTCTTTTACTCTTCAAAAAGAAGAGTGAATTGGTAGGAGGGAGGGGTGGGCAAGGAGAAAAGAGCAGCAATGAATGAATGAAAATCCTCAGTCTCTGTAAACTTTCATTAAAATTAATAATAATAAAAAAATTAAAAAATAAAACCAACAATGGCACAAAAAAAATTGAAAAAAGAGCCAATGCCTTTGAGCAGACTTCTATCCTGGGCAAAAACTCAAGGACACTTGCTCTTGAGAGGAAAAGAGCAGCAATACACATCAGACACGACCCCAGAAATCTCTCCCATGCACCCATCAGGACTGCCATCAGATGCAGCAAAACAGCCAAAGTTCCAGAATGCGGCTTCCAGGATCCAGCCTGCAGTCCCAACCCTTCCCCCTGCAGGGTTTTAAAGCCAACGCCTTTCAGCAGACTTTCATCCTAGGCAAAGGTTCAAGGACATCTACTCTTGAGGGGAAAAGAGGAGCAATACACATCAGACACGACCCCAAAAACTTCTCTCACACACCTGTCAGGACTGTGACCAGATGAAGCAAAACAGCCAAAGTCCCAATGTGGGGCTTCCAGGCTAGCAGCAACAAACCACTAACAAAACTAATAAAGTAAAGAAAGAAAAGACACAAATAATCTGAGCATGAGATGAAAGCGGCAATGTTACAATAGAACCAACTAAAATAAAAAGGTTAACAATGGAATATTATGAGAAACTATACTCAAACAAATATGAAAACCTAGAGGAAATTATTGGAAACAGGAGTGGCATCCACTTCCTAAACAACATGCCTCTAGAAACTCTATGAACTTTGATAAATGATGATAGTTATAGAAAGGTTTCAGACCTTTTGTTCATAGGGTCACTATGAGTCATGCTCGACTTTATGGTAACCAACAACAACAAAAACAGAGGAAATGGACAAATACTTAGAAACCCACAATCTACCTACACTGACACAGACCAAAATAGAACACTTAAATAGACACATTTAAAAAAAAGAAGAAATTGAATAAGTAATAAAACAATTTCCAACAATAACAACAACAACAACAACAATAAAACACCTGGACCAAATGGTTTTACAAGTGAATTTTATCAAACATTCAGAGAAGAACTGTTACCAACTCTACATAAATTATTTCAGAAAATAGAAGAAGTTGGAACCCTTCCAGATTCATTCTATGAAGCCAACATATCTTTGATACCAAAACCAGGAAAAGACACCAGCAAAATAGAAAACTATAGGCCAATATCTCTTATGAACATAGATGTGAAAATTTTGAATCAAATCCAGGCAATAGAATTCAACAGTAAATAAAAAAAATTAATTGACCATGACCAAGTGGTATTCATAACAGATGTTGAAGGATGGTTCAACATAACAATCGATGTAGTTCATCACATTAACAAAGCAAAGAACCAGAATCAGATGATCCTATCAATTGATGCAGAAAAGGTCCTTAACAAAATCCAACACTATTTCTTGATTGAAACAACATAGTAGGAATAGATGATTGAAACACTCAACAAAATAGGAATAGAGGGGAATTTCCTCAACATAGTAAAAAGTATATACTCAAAACTAAGAGCCAATGTCATTCTCAATGGAGAGACAGTAAAGGTATTCCCTTTGAGAATAGGAACTAGGCAAGGATGTCCACTATCACTTCTCCTTTTCAATATTGTGTTGGAAGTCTTAGTGGTAGTAATGAGAAAAGAAAGGAAATAAGAAGTATCCAAACTGTTAGAGAGAAGGTAAATTGATCTCTATATAGAGACGACATAATAGTATACTTAGAAAACCCTAAAGATTCAGTGAGAAAACTACTGGACATAGTTGACCAATTCAGCAAAGTGGCAGGATACAAGATCAACATACAAAAATCAATTTAATTTCTCTACAGTGACAACAGAAATGGAGCTAAGAAAAACAATACCCATCACAATAGCCAACTGCAAGGTTAAATACTTGGGAACAAACCTAACTAGAAACACAAAAGACCTATTCAAAGGAAATTTTTAAAAACAAACACATTTCTACAAGAAACAGAGACCTGGAGAAATGGAAGAATATGCCCATAGATGTAATGGTGTGAAAATGACAATTCTACCAATGGCAATCTATGAGTTCAATGCAATCCCAGTACAAATAACAATCCCATTCTTCAATGAGATGGAAAAAGCAATTTCCAATTTTATCTGACATGGAAAGAGACCCTGAATAAACAAAGCACTCCTGAAAAAGAGAAACAAGGTAGGAGGCATTTTACTCCTTGATCTCAAATTTTACTATACAGCTGTGGTGGTTAAGATAGCATAGTACAAGTACAGTAACATACACACAGATCAATGAAATAGAATCAAGAACCTAGAAATCAACTCCTCTATCTGATTTTTGACAAGGAAATGAAATAAGTGAAGTGGGGAAATTACAGCCTTTCTAACAAATGATGTTGGCACAAATTGGAAAAGTATCTGCAGAAAACTCAAGCAAGACCCACACCTCACACTTTACACAAAACCTAACTGAAAGTGCATCAGGGACCTAGGACTGAAACCAAGGACTATAAACTTCATCAGGGAAAAGCTTGGAAGAACTCAAGAAGCCCTATTCCACAACATGAACAGTCTTCAGAGCATCCTAAAAACCCTACAATCAGGAGAGAATAAAAATAGATGAATGGGAACTTCTAAGAATCAAATCCCTACACACATTAAAAAAAAACAAAAACAACACAAAAAACCAAACTTCTCCAATAGGGTAAAAATGAAAGCCACAGACTGTGAAAGAATATTTGGTAGTGACATGTCTGATAAGGGATTTATATATATAGAATTTATAGAATACTCCAGCATCTCAACAAAATAAAGGTAAACAACCAAATTGCAAAATGGGCACAGGATATTATTAGACACTTCACCAAAGAAGAAATTCAGATGGTGAACAAACACATGAAGAAATATTCAGAATCCCTAGCGCTAAGAGAGACACAAATCAAAACAACTATGAGATATCATCTCACCCTACTAACAATAACAAAGTCCCGCAGAGCAGCAAACAACACATGAGATTGGAATCTTTACTCACTGTTGGTTTTTGTTGTTGTTGTTACGTGCCGTCGAGTCACTTGTGACTCATAGCGACCCTATGTACAACAGCTTTAAACTCTTCTCTGTCCTGTGCCCATCTCCTTGTCTCTGACACACTCATCCCGATTGCCCCAGTCACAGAATCAATCCACCTCCCAGAGGGCCTTCCCCTCCTGCGCCTGCCCTCCTCCCTCCCAAACATGATGTCCTTCTCCAAGGAATGGTCTCTCCTTACAACATGACCAAAGTATGTCAGATGAAGTCTCAGAATCCTTGCATCCAAGGAGCAGCCCGGTTTAACCCTCTCCAGGATGAATCTGTTTTCTTAGCAGTCCATGGTACCCTCAACATTCTTCTCAACACCAAAGCTCAAAAGCATCAATTCTCCTTCTATCCTCTTTAGTCCTTGTCCAGCTCTATGATGCATAACAAGTTATTGCAAAGATCATGGCCTGTACCAGATGCACCTTAGTCTCCAGAGACACACTGTTGCTCTTCAGTACTTTAGAGAGGTCCCTAACAGCAGACTTTCCCATTGCAATATGTCTTTTAATTTCCTGGCTGCTGGTGCCAAGAGTGTTGACTGTGGAGCCAAGCAGACTAAAGCTGTGAACAATCTCAATCTCTTCACCATCCATCCTGATGCTGCCAATTGGTCCAGTGGTGAGAATCTTTGTCTTCTTGACATTGATCTTCAATCCATATTGAAGGCTGCAGTCCTTGACTCTCAGCAGCAAATGCTTCAGGTCCTCCTCAGTTTCAGCAAGCAGGGTTGTGTCATCTGCATAATACAGATTGTTGATATATCTACCAATCCTGATGCCACATTTCTCCTCATAGAGCCCGGCCTCCTGGATGATCTGTTCTTCATACAGGTTGAAAACGTATGGAGACAGGACACATTCCTGGCGTACACCCTTCCCAATTTTGAACCATGCAATGTTTCCTTGCTCTGTTCTGATGACTGCCTCTTGGTTTGAGGAGAGGTTTTGCATTAGCACGATCAAGTGTTCTTGGATTCCCATTCTTCTCAGAGTCAGCCACAGTTTGTTATGGTCCACACAGTCAAACACCTTTGCATAGTCAATGAAGCACAGATAGACATTCCTCTGGTACTTCCTGCTTTCAGCCAAGATCCATCTAACATCAGCAACAATATCCTTAGTACCATGGCCCCTTCTAAACCCAGCCTGGACTTCCGGCAGTTCTCTGCTGATGTGCTGTTCCAGTCATTTTTGGATAATCTTCAGCAGAATCTTGCTTGCATGTGAAATCAATGATACTGTTCTATAGTTTCCACACTCTGTTGGGTCACCTTTCTTTGGAATGGGAACAAATATAGATCTCTTCCAGTCAGTTGGCCAAGTGGTTGTTCTCCAGATTTCTTGACACAACTTGGTGTTGTCCAGGGCAGTATTTGTTAGCAGAAATATGTCAATTGGTATGCCATCTATTCCTGGGGCCTTATTTTTTACTATTTCCTTCAAAGCAGCTTGAACTTCTTCCTTCATCACCATAGGCTCTTGCTCATATGTTATTTCCTTAAATTCTTCTGTGCATCAGATCAGGGTCTAGACAATGGGAGATAGATGTTGAAGAGAGTGGGTAGAAGTGGAGGGGTATCTTGATGGTTGGTGGAGCAAAGAAATAAGTGGGTCAGGACCCTTGTGCCAAGACAGGGACAACACTGAAAGTAATGATTAATTCCACAATAGGGATATATTTTCACTTTTGCTTATCTGTTGGATACTTCTCGAAATCTGAACATTCAGATTAAGACACACTAGGAAAAAGGGTTGGCCATCCACTTCCAAAATAGCATGCCTCTGAAAACCCTATGTACAATCACTGTTGGTAGGAGTGTAAAATAGCGCAACCACTATGGAAGGCAGCATGGTGTTTTCTCAAAAAGTTAGATATATAAATACCACTTGACCCAGCAATTGCATTACTGCAAATATACCCTAAAGAAATCAGAAATACACACTTATTTATCACTGTGTTGTTCAGAATAGCAAAGAGATAGAAGCAACCCAAGTGTCCTCCAAAAAATTAATCAATAGTAAAAATTATAGTATAGTCTGACAATAGAATACTGTGCAGCATTAACAAACAAGGAACTAATAAAATACTACACAACATGGGTGACCCTGGAGAACATTTTGCTGAGTGAAATATCTCAGTCACAAAAGGACAAATACTGAATGATGCCACTGTTATAAAACAGTACTGGCATTGGGAGTTGGGGAAAACTAAAAAAAGAGGGAGTAGTATTGAAACTGATTGGAACTGATGAGGGAAAGAATTGTTTAAAAGGAACTAGGTATTATTTGCATGACAACAGTCCAGAATAAGTGGTGAATAACAAAGTGAGCTGGGGTTGGGTGGAGTGAGGAAATTGTGCAACAACGAACACATTTTTTAAAGGGAAAAGTGAACTGGGGCGGGGGTGGGGAGGAGGAAAATGTGCAACAATGAATGACTGGAAATCCAAGTTTTCTGTAATCATTCATTAAAATCATAATAAAAAATTATAAAAAGAAAACAAAATTCTCACCACTGGGCATCATGATAGATGGATAAAAATTTGAAGTGTTTAAAGACTTCATCTTGCTTGGATCCCAATCAACATCCTTGGTACCAGAAGTCAAGAACAAAGGCTGCATAGTGGAGTGGACTTGGGGGGAGGGATTGTATAAAAATGAAAGAATTTTTCTTTTACTTTTCAAAGAGAAGAACAAACTGGACTGGGGGAGTGGGTAGGGAGAAAAGTCCAACAATGAATGGATGGAAATCTAAAATCTCTGTAAATTTTCATTAAAATTAATAATAATAAGAAGAAGAAAGAAAATAAATCAAAAGATGTTTTGCATTGGGAAAATCTATTGTGCAGGACTTCTCTAAAGGGCTAAAGAGAGCAATGACGTGAATATAAAAACTAAGGTGTGACTGATCCAAGCCATGGTATTTTCAGCTGTTTCATAAACATCTGAAAATTAGACAATGACTAAGGATGACAGAAGAATCAATGACTTTGAACTGTGGTATTGGCAAGAGTATTAACTGAATGGCCAAAAGAACAATCTGTCTTTCAGAATATGCAACCAGGGCACTGTTTAGAGCCAATGATGGTGAAACCTGGTCTCACATAATTTGTTTGACTTGTTGTCAGAAGAGACAAGTCCTTGGAAAAAAACTAGAAAAGGTGAAGGGTCAGATAAAAAGAGGAAGATCCTCAACAAGATGAATTGACACAGTGGCTGTAGCAATTGTTATTGTTGTTCTTGGGTTTCACTGAGTCGCGCATGGCTCATAGTGACCCTATGAACAACAAATCTGAACCCTGTCTTATCCTGGACCAACCTCACAATCTCTGACAAACTCAAACTTGTTGCTCTAGTCATGTTGTCAATCCCCATTTGAAGATCTTCCTCTCTTCCATAGTTCCTCTGCCTTTCCAAGCTTGATGTTCTTCTCCAAGGAAGTGTTTCCTAGCAACATGCCCGAAGTGGGTAAGATGAAGTTTAGCACTCTGGGTGCACTTTCTCCAGGACATATATGCTTGTTCTTTAGACAATCTATGGGATATTCAGCACTCTTTTTCAACACCACAGTACAAAGGCATCATTTTTTTTCTTCTTCTGCCATCATCATTCATTGTCCAGCTCTCAGCAGCTGACCATGGTCTGAATCAAGCACACTTTAGTTCTCAAAGTAACATTGATACTTTTCAGTAATACTGAGAAATCCACGACTACAGACTTTCCCAGTGCAATATGTCTCATGATATCCTGACTGCTGGTACCAAGTGTATTGATTGTGAAACCAAGAAAGATGAAGTCGTTGACAGTTTCAATATTTTCTCCATCTATTATAATGATGCCTTTCTGTTCAGTGATGAGAATGGGCTTGAGTGTATCACAAATGGTGAGAATGGTACAAGACAGGGCAAGATTCAGATCTGTTATTCATAGGTTAGTCAGGAACTGATTTGATGGCACCTAATAACAACAACATTTCTTTCTTGGTTGGTTTTAGAATGCATCAAGACTTTACTTTTTCTTATGGCTGATTAATTTTCTGTCATATGAATATACTACATTTTATCAATTCACCAATTCATGGGAATTTGTGTTGCTGCCACAATTTTTCTGTCATGAATATTACAATGAACATCGATATGAATGTCTGTTTATAATTCTGCTTTCATTTCTGAATATATATATGATCATTTCTAATAGTTTACAAAGTTATTATCTCCTTTGAAATAATTACAGCAGTCTGAGGACACACCATCTCCTGTCAAATCCATTTTGTCACCTTACATTGGTTGCCTGGCCTTGAAAAATTACTTATCTTCTCTGTGTGCAAATTTCTTTTTCAGCAACAATGAGTGAGCTACCGTGACCTAGTGGTAAGAAACTACACTGCAATCCTGAAGGCATGTGGTTCAAATCGACCAGCTGCTCTGTGGAAAAAAGATGGGGAAACTCCTCCTGTGCAACTTATGGCTTCTGAAAACCCACTGAAGGGTCAGCTCTGAGTCACTTGTGACTTGACTCTGTAACAGCAAATGTAAATAATAATTTCATTGTTTTTGTCTGCTGTTGAGCCAGCCCCACCTCATGGCCACCCTATGTTGTCAGAGTAGAGTTTATTCCACAGGGTTTTCAGAGGCTAATTTCTTAGAAGTAGATATCCAGAACTTTCTTCCAGAATAGTAACAATTCTCGTCCAGAGCTGTGTTCTTCAGGATTTAATTTTAAAATTGAGTAAAGAAGAGTTCAATTTTATCATTTATTCACATTTTATTTACTTCCAGGTAGTCATGACAAGGCATTCCATAAAGACCAGAAGACATTTAATTAGGAAGCAAGACTTAAATTTAGTATTCACAATGTTAGTCAAATGGTTAGACTTTTTATTTATTTATCTTTTAAATCTTTAGACTTTAAATTTTTACCTTTAGTTGGTGGTCTTGGCACTGATTCTTGTAGGTAAGCTCAACTAGTGGTGGCTGACAGAGTCTCAGTCCAGACTTTCACTATTTGGAGAGTCATGGACTATAGGAGGAAGCTCTATTTCTCTTTTCTCTTATTGAATGTGTCACCGTCTAGAATGTCTCCCCTTGTGTTTGAAGACAGGGAACAGGTATTATAACTGTTTCCAAGACTAGCATCTTAGATTGGTTTTCTAAGTTCAGCCACATGGTACAATGTTGCATCTTTCTTCAAGAGTATAGATTAAGGGCTTATTTATGGCATATTTGTGTTTCAAGGCCAATTTAACAGAAATTTAATTTTATTTTCTTTGTCACAGCATGAAGGTGGATGATTATCTCAGAGAGGCTTTTACTACATATATCACAAACATCTGTAGAAACTCAGGCAATTTCTATTTCTAATGTCACGTTGTAAGTGACTTGCAGACTTATGATTAAATGTGTGTAGTCTGAGAGCATATTTAGCAAGTTGTAAGGACAAAATCTCCCCTCTGTGCCTCCCAGGGGATATTGTAGCTGATGTCAGATGGATCTTAGCTGAAAGCAGGGAATACCAGAAGAATATATATCTGTGTTTCACAGATTATGCAAAGGAGTTTGACTGCATGGATCATAACAAACTGTGGCTGACTCTGAGAAGAATGGGAATCCCAGGACATTTAATCGTGCTAATGAGAAACCTGTACTTGGACCAGGAGGCAGTCGTCAGAACAGAGCAGGGTAATAGTGCATGGTTCAAAAATGGGAAGGGTGTACACCAGGGTGTTCTGTATGCAGAACAGATTATCCGGGAGGTTGGGCTCTATGAGGAGAAGTGTGGCGTCAGGATTGGTGGAAGATCTCTTAACAATCTGCGTTATGCAGATGACACAACTCTGCTTGCTCAGACTGAGGAGGACCTGAAGAGCTTGCTCCAGAGGGTCAAGGACTGCAACCTTCAGTATGGACTGAGGCTCAATGTCAAGAAGACAAAGATTCTCACCACTGGACCAATTGGTAGCATCAGGATTGATGGCGAAGAAATTGAGATTGTTCACAGCTTCAGTTTGCTTTGCTCCATGGTCAACACGCTTGGCACCAGCAGCCAGGAAAGAAAAAAAAAAATGTACTGTGATGGGAAAGTCTGCTGTTAGGGACCTCTCTAAAGTCCTCAAGAGCAACAGTGTGTCTCTGGAGACTAAGGTGCGTCTGATACAGGCCATGATCTTTGCAATCACTTGTTATGCATCAGAGAGTTGGACAATGACTAGGGAGGATAGAAGGAGAATTGATGCCTTTGAGCTCTGGTGCTGGAGAAGAGTATTGAATGTACCATGGACTGCCAAGAAAACAAACAGATTCATCCTAGAGAGGGTTAAACCAGGCTAATCCTACAAGGCAAGGATTCTGGGGCTTTGTCTGACATACTTTGGATATGTTGTAAGGAGGCACAGGTCCTTGGAGAAGGACATCATGCTTGGTAGGGTGGAGTGACAGCGCAGGAGGGGAAGACCCTCCTCTATGAGGTGGATTGATTCAGTGACTGGGGTAATTGGGATGGGTGTGTCAGAGGCAGTGCGACTGGCACAGGACAGGGCAGGGTTTAGAGCTGTTATACATAGGGTCGCTATGCGTCGCAAGTGACTCGACAGCACATAACAACAACAACAACAACAAGAAGTACAAAATGCTCTGACACATGTAAAGAGCACAGCAGAGCACCTGGTCTGTAGTTACCACTCGGGAAGTGCCTAGAAATATTGTCAGTTACTGTGTCCATGAACTTTGGCATCCAGGAAAGTGAGACCCAGAAAAGAGTACTGGTTTGCCAATTAGGAGGTCAATTTAGGATTGGTTTCTGGGTCTGAAAACCCCTACATAAAAGATCTTTTTGCTACATTTCTTAACCAGATGTGACAAAGTGATAGTTATAGGCTGAATACTGTTGTTGTATTTGCTTTATTTTATCTGACTAACAGTCATAAAATAATCAATATTTCTGATTCTTTTTGAAAAAAAAGTTTAACTACCTGGCCTGTATTGTCAAGTGGTAACGTCTCCTGGAATCGACTAGAGACCTCAGTTTTCTGCAGTTCCCTTTCTTTATCATTCCTCACATCTTGTAACCGAGTACCAGATTCTATTTGTATTTCTCATTTTGGAGAAAAATTTCTCCAATTTTCATGTTACCATCAACGATGGAAATTAACCAGTAGACTCCAAAAGGTCCACAGTATTTCTACAGTGAACATGCTTTCTTAGTTCTTTCACCATCTGGTCCCCAGACCAGCTGGCATTCCATTCCTCAGATAATATACAGATCTCCCGGAAGTACCACAGCTCCATGCAGTTTACATTTCCTTAGAAATGTACTCTTCAGAATAGGAAAGCATGTTGCAAATTGCAGTAATAGACATTTCTATTTTTTTCAAAAGGAAGAAGAGAGAAAAGGACTTACCTGAGTCAAAGGGAGGACCTGGCATCACACGAGGTCTTCCAAGGACTTCCAGCCTCTGACTCCAGACAGAGGTGCAACGAAAGCAGCAGGAACACCTGGGTGCCTGTGCAGTGGTTAACCCAGGGTGGAGCCTCTCCTCCCTTCCTGAGTACCTGAGGACTGACTGCCAGAGGAGGAGCCAAGCCTTCCCCTTCCATTCACCCACTCAGAGGCTGCCTAGCTTGAGGAGAAAGGCAAGCTGATGACTGACACTATGCCAGGCTCAGCTAGTAGAACGATGACTCAGGCTAACAGAAGCCAAACTGGTTCTTATCTGCATAGAATTAAGAGTCACATGTGAAAAACAGCCTGGATTAATGAGACTAGTCCTCTGCAACCACCTCTGTCCCTAACTGCCCTGAGTTCAAGCAATCATTTGTTAATCCAATCTGGTGTACTAGGCACCTCTAGGCACTGGAAACAATCAAGTTAAAATCCCTAATGTTCTAATGGAGTGCCAACTGAAACGGAACATAACCAGTTTAGACTAGCCCCACATGCTTCTGTATACATTTTGTACAATATACTAAATTAGAACTTCCCAAATTCACCTTCTCTTGTGATTTCCTTAGAGTCAAGAACTCATGTACCTTTTGTTGTTGTATACTGTCAAGTTGGAACTAACTCACAGCTGACCCTCCAGTGAGTTTTCAGAGGCAGTAATTGGTAATTGCACCCATATTTTTGTCATAGAATAGATGGTGGATTTGAACCTTGAGCCTTTGAGATTGCTGTGCAGCTTCTTATCACTAAGCCACCATGTATGTCTATTAGAACTTGGGGCAGGAGGGAGGGAAGACACATAACCCAAATCACAAACTATTCTCAGTTTCAAAATGACCCACCAACTTAAATTATAACTTTTCAGAACTTATTCCCTCTTCACCCCCCCCTCCGCTCCCCCCTCCTTTTTTTACCTCTAACAAACATCCTTGAATTATTCTGGCAATATCTGCTCTCAGCCAGGATCCATCTGACATCAGCAATGATATCCCTATTGTCTTGGTTTTTTCTAAACCCGCCTTGGATTTATGACAGTTCTCTGTCTTTATACTGTTCTAACAATTTTTTGGATGATCTTCAGCAATATTTTACTTGCATATGGTATTAATATTATTTGTTATTTCTACCTTTCTTCGGAGTAGGAACAAATATGGATCTTTTCCAGTCAGCTGGTCAAGTGACTATCTTTCAAATTTACTGTCATAGATTGGTAAGCAAACACAGGGCTGTATGTGTTATTTGAAATACGTCAATAGATGTTCCATCAATTTCTGGGGCCTTATTTTTTGCCAATGCCTTCTGTACAGCTTCACTTTCTTCATTTATCACCATTGGCATTTGTTCATATGATACTTTTTGAAATTTTTCAGTGCCAGTCAGTTCTTTTTTTTTTTTGGTACAGTGATTGTGCATTCTCTCCATCTTCTTTGACACTTCCTGGGTCATTTGAGATTTTGTCCATAGCATCTCTTAGTATTGATACATGAGACTTGAATTGATTTTTAGGTTCCTTTAACTATAGAAATATTGAGCAAGTTCTTCCCTTTTTATTCTCCCACTTCAGGTCTTTGCACATGCCATTGCAATCTTTTGCTTTGTTTTCTAGTGCTGCCCTTTGAGATCTTTTCATCCCTTTGTTTTGACTTCTCAATGCTCTAGTGACATTTTCAGAGTCTCTTCTGACATTTAATGTCAGATGGATCCTGGCTAGAAGCAGACAATATTAGAAAACTGTCTATTTGTGATTTATTGACTATGCAAAAGTACTTGATTGTGATTAATATAACAAAATATGGATAAAATTGAGAATGAGAATTCCAAAATACTTAATTATGCTTATATGACATCTATACCAACAACCCGTTATCTGAACAGAGAGAGGGAATACTGCAACAGTTCAAAATCAGGAAAGGTGTGAATCAGGGTTGTACCCTATCTCCGTACCTATTCAGTCTGTATGCTGAGCAAATCATTGAGAAGCTGGACTCCATGAAGAAGAAGGTGACATCAGGTAGGAGGAAGACTCATCAACAACCTGCATTATATAGATCACACAACTTTGCTTAAAGAAAGTGAAGAACACGTGAAATGCTTGGTGCAGAAAAACAAGGACTAGAGTCTCAATATGAACTGCATTTTAATATCAAGAAGACAAACATAGGCAATACCATGATATATAAAGAAAAGATTAAGTTTCAATTATTTCATCTTACTTGGATCCATGGTCAACAACATTGTTACCAGCAGTCAAGAAATCAGGAGACATTGTGCATTGGGAAAGTCTGCTACCTGGGACCTCTTCAAATTTTTCCATTGAGGAGCGATAATGTCAGTTTGGAGACTATGGCAAGCCTGATTCAGGCCATGATCTTTTCAATCACTTGCTGTGCTCTTCCCTGAGAGCTGGACAGGGAATAAGGATGACAGAAAGAGAATTGATGCCTTTGAGTTGTGGTGTTTAAGAAGAGTCTGAATATCCCATGGGCTGCCAAATGAACCAATAGATATGCCTTGGAAAAAGTGCAACCAGTTAGAATTCTCATTGAAGGCAAGGATGGTGAAGCTTCATCTCTCATACTTGAGCATGTTTCCAGAATAGGTTATTTCTTGGAAAAGGACATCATACTAGGAAATGTAGAGGGTGAGCAAAGGAGAGGGATGGACTGACACAGTAACTGTAGTAATGAATTTAAATGTGTTGGAGATGATGACACTGGAACAAAGGTTCAGATCTCTTATAATCTTATAATTCCTTTTATTTTAGTATAAAGATAATTTAATGACAATTTATTGCTTTTATTGTTTTAATCCTTTTGTACAGAAAGAGAAAATTCTACATACATTTTTCACTAACACATGCTTACATAAAATTTTCAATGTATTTAATAATTAAAATTTGTAAACAAATGTTTATGATCTTCAAATTAACTTGACATTTTGAAACCATCTGAAACTATAAAAGAGACTAACTGTACTTAACAAAATAAATTCTTTCATAAGGCAATCAATTATTTATCCAAGGAAAAGCATCAAATAAAAGTGTGTTCATTAGGAAATGTTCAATATTCTAAGTGTAATATGCTTTTTATACTATCATTTCATCCTTCCCCTTTTAGTCCTTCTTTTCACATTGGAAAAGACCCATGGCAGGCATTGCCATAAGGTACTAACTACCTACAGTTATCCTGAAGATTTCTCCAAGGCTGTTAGCTATTTTGAATCTATTTGACAGAATAATTAGACAAATTTTGTAGCATAGTCCTTAGGGAGTTGCGCTGCTAACATAAAGGTGGTGCCTCTCTGGAGTTCAAATCCACCAGCTGGAGAAAGAGGTGCAGTTTCCTCCCTTCACAGCCTCAGAAATCCACTGAGACTCATGATGACCCTATAAACAGTGAATCTGAACCTTACTGAACCTGTGCCATGTTCACCATCTTGACCCACTTGAGCCCATTGGTAGAGTCACTGTGTTAATCCTTCTTATTGTGTGTCTTCTCTGAGGCTGATCCTCCATCTTTCCAAGCATGATGTTTTTCATCAAGGACTGGACACTCCTAACAACATGGCCAAGGTATGTGAGATGAAGTTTCACTATCCTTGCCTCTAAAGAGAACCCTGGTTTCACTGTCTCAAAGACAGATTTGTTTGTTCTATTGGCTGTGCATGGAATATTCAATACTCTTCTCCAACACAACTCAAAAGCACTAATTCTTCTTCTGTCATACTTATTCACTGTTCAACTTTCAGGTGCATAGCAAGCAACTCAGAAGACTATGGCTTGGATCAGGCGCACCTTATCTATCAACTGACATCACTGCTTTTTAATACTCTGGAGAGGTCCCTGAAAGCAGATTTTCCCAGTGCATCTCATCTTTTGATTTCCTGACTGCTGGTATCAACCAATAGTGTACACTGTTGATCCAAGTAGATAAATAACTTGCAATGTCAATCATTCAAACCATGTGATTCACCCAACCCAAGCTCCCTCTTTCCCATTAAAACTTCATGGGTGACTCTGAAACTTTAGAAGACCTCTCTCAGAAATGCATACTACTCATAAACTCAAAGCAAACAAATTTATTTAACAACCCTTGAGGTATATCAGAATAGGTATTCAGCAGATAATCATTCTAATTTGAAAACAGGAGGAAGATAAAAATTAGAAGAAGGGATTTGATGCTTAACATAAACTTTTGTAAAATAAACAGAGCAGATACCCTTTTACAAATGAAGATAGAGATTCCCAGAGATGAGCCACTTGCCCAACGTGGCACAAATAAGAACAGTTGTAATTAGAACTTGAACGTACGTCTTCTGGCTCCCAGGTTTCCCTTCAATATCACAATGACGACTCTTGCCAACCTCAGTGCTGATGAACACTGCAGTTGACTCCATCATCAAAAACGGACACTTCACTGTATGTACACTGTGTAGAAAGATGCCTTGAAGTTAGAGGAGAATGAATACTATTGTCTTAGGAAAGGAGTTCATATATCATTATTCAATGATAGTCTTAACACACTTGAAAAATGACAATGGATGCGTGAATAACACTGTAATTACAGTGTGAATAACACCATAATTATGCTATAATAATTGGAATAAAAAT
>NW_006400025.1:3467764-3471683 GCF_000299155.1 Elephantulus edwardii
GGAGGAGATTGCCCCTCCTTCCCCGGCAGAGCATCTGGTGGATTTGAACCGTGCACCTCTGGGATTGTAGTTGCAGCTTCTTGCCACTAGGCCACCAGAGCTCCCCTTCTTTTGACAATTTCTTGATGGCAAATGTCCCATGGTGGGAAATCTTCCATTGTGGTGTTTTTTCCTTGGAAAGGAAAATTCTTATTTCTTCTCTGAAAAACTGGTCTTATGGGCAGAACCCTGTTGGCCTGGTAGGGAACGTAGTCCAGATGGCTGGTGCTGCTTAACTGCACACTGCCTGTAGGTGGGACGTACTCTGGAGCCTTCTTGACCGCAGGTGGGAGAATATTCCAGGGCTGAACACTATCTCAGAACTCAGTCCTTCCTTCAAACTGAGCGCTTTGGGCCACTCTGTTGTACGCAGGTTTCCAGATTTTGGCCATCTCACCAAGAAGACCCTGGAAGTCACTGTGGGGGGTTGTAAGATCCTCAAAAAGGTTGGCTTGTACATTTCTTTTGGTCTTGCAAACATCATTTCTAGATGATAATCAATGTGGTGACTTGTATCTCCACTGAAAGGGATTTTTAGAACGTTTGAAAACAAAAGAAGGTTTAAAGCTATAAGTAGGCTTTATCTCCCAAGGGACGTAGTCATCCTGAAATGTAGTTGAATTTCCAAATTTCACATCTGGGGGATAGTAAGCTTCTTCTGGTTTGTAAAGGTCCATTTTATGAACATCCCAGGCTTGATAATAATTTTTATAGGCTGGGACAGTATCCAATTTTTCTTTTTTTTAACTTGTTGTCTATCCAAAGATCTAACTATTGTCACAGGCTGCACTTTCTAAGAATAAAAATCCCACTATAGGTTGTATTGAGAACAATCTCCCCTAGCTTTGGCTTATATTCTTCTGGCACATGGTGAGGCTGTTTGACTATTTCATAAGGGTGATAATAAGACCTGTGAGTTGTTCTTTTTTTCCTTTCCAAATACAGCTAGAGAAGAATAGGTTAAATGTTCTTATTCCTTCCATTTTACCATGGTATGCTTGAAATTCTGGCTTGGGCTTGAGACTCTGAGGTGGAAGTACATTGTCATATGTAGGGTATTTTTCCAAATACCCTGTTCTGAGGTAAGGCATGCCAGAATTTTCATAAATCTTTATGCTTCCATGTGGACAGTGCTGTCACCCGCAAGTACAAATCTGACACAATGGCTTCTCATCCTCTCAGCCTGCAGAGACCTCTTTACACAAGCCTGCAGCACACTTACACAGCGGCCTTCACAGTCCAGGTAACAGCAGAATCCATAATCTTATCATTTCTATGAATTCTGCTCAATTATGTTTTTTTTAAAAGAACAATTGTTTTATTATCTCAGATTCTTTGGGTGAAGAATTTGAAAAAATCCTGCTGACCAGGGTATTTATTAGGTAATTTAGTTAAGTATCTAAGGTATATGCTCTCTTTATGATTCATGCTGTGGAGGCAGTTCAGGAAGCTGGATGCCATCAAGAAGCTTGATACTGCTTGAACTAAAGTAGTAAAATAAATTGTTGAAGTCAAGTTGTAGCGAACTTGTAGCTGATCCTCCATCGAGTTTCCAGAGGCTGTAAATTGCACAGAAGATTGCCCATCTTTCTCCCAAAGAGCCGTTGGTGAATTCTAAACGAGAAGATCTTCACCCTGAAACCTCCAGCGTCCCTTTCCAGCAGGAAATAGCTAAGAGAATATGCTGTCCCCTTTTCCGTATGAATCAGGGTGAAGTCTCTCTCAAGGAGGAGTGAAAGGGAATGGCAAAGGACACACTGACAAAGGAGATTAATCAGAACTGGCTTTGACAAGGACTGTGACAATTGGACAATTAAAACAGACTTTCAAGGGGGGAAAAAAAGAAGAACGAACTGGGGAGGAGGGTAGAGAAAATAGTGCAACAATGAACGAATGAAAACCCCAAATATCTGTAAATATTCATTAAAATTAATAAAATTTAATTAAAAAAAATGAAGATAAATTCTGTTAGCTGCTACCAGTCCAACCTATCAAAGGTGAATAAACCAGCCTACTAGCTTCCATATCCATGTCCACATGTACACAGGACCCTACTTCCTTTTCTCTATTCTATAACTTTCTATTCTCTTTCACATTATTCATTTTCTCTCTAAAGGATCTTTCCCATCAGCATATAAACATGCTATCTTTTCTTCATTAACTTACTCATTTTCCCCTCCCTATCTTAGTTATAGTCAACCTCATCCTTCCAGTTGCTCAAACCAAAAAATATGCTCATTTTTTTACTTTTCTCTTTCTACCACACAGTCTTGGAAGGAGGAGTGGCATGCACTTCAATAATAGTTTGCCTCCGGAAACCCTATGAACCTGGAGAGAGGATGAAAGGCACCCAAGTGTCGAGGACTGTCCTTCATAGGGTTGCTATGAGTTGCCTGCAACTCGACGGCACTTAACAACAACAACAACCACAACAACCACACACTCAGTCCAGAAAAAAAAATTCTTACTGGCTCCCTCTCCAAAATATAAATCACATTTACTTATTTCTCACTATTTCAACTTTTACCACTCTTATCTAGGCATGATTTAATGCCAAGATTATTACATTAGCTTCCGATCTGCCCTCTTTACTTCCACTCTTATCCTCCTACTATTACCAATGGAGCAACCAAAGTGATCCCTTTTAAACACGAGTCCCATTTTGTGACTCTTCTACTCTAAACCGGTCAGTGGTTTTCCATAGAACTCAAACTAAAAGTCCAAGTCTTCCCTAAAGAATTCTGCTCAATTCAATGACACATACATAACAACTTCCTAAAAACTTTTTATGAAAAAAAGACAACTGTTGTTGTTGTTGTTATGTGCTGTCGAGTCACTTGTGACTCATAGCGACCCTATGTACAACAGCCCTAAACTCCGCTCTGTCCTGTGCCAATCGCATTGCCTCTGACACTCCCATCCCGATTATCCCAGTCACTGAATCAATCCACCTCACAGAGGGTCTTCCCCTCCTGTGCTATCCCTCCACCCTCCCAAGCATGATGTCCTTCTCCAAGGACCAGTCTCTCCTTACAAGATGTCCAGAGTATGTTAGATGGAGCCTCAGAATCCTTGCCTCCAAGGAGCCACCTGGTTTAACTCTTTCCAGGACAAATCTGTTTGTTTTCCTAGCAGTCCATGGTACTCTCAATACTCTTCTCCAGCACCACAGCTCAAAGTCATCAATTCTCCTATCCTCCTCCTTGGTCATTGTCCAACTCTCTGATGCATAACAAGTGATTGCAAAGACCATGGCCTATATCAGATGCACCTTAGTCTCCAGAGAGACACCATTGATCTTCAACTTTGGAAAGGTCCCTAACAGCAGACTTTCCATGGCAATATGTCTTTTAATTTCCTGGCTACTGGTGCCAAGAGTGTTGACTGTGGAGGCAAGCAAACTAAAGCTGTGAACAATCTCAATCTCTTCACCATCCATCCTGATGCTGCCAATTGGCTCAGTGGTGAGAATCTTTGTCTTCTTGACATTGAGCCACAATCCATATTGGAGACTGCAGTCCTTGACCCTCTGGAGCAAGCTCTTTAGGTCCTTCTCAGTTTCAGCAAGCAGCGTTGTGTCATCTGCATAACACAGATTGTTGATAGATCTTCCACCAATCTTGACCCCACATTTCTCCTCATAGAGCCCAGCCTCCTGGATAATCTATTCTGCATACAGGTTGAAAAAGTATGGAGATAGGACACACCTCTGGTGTACGCTCTTCCCAATTTTGAACCATGCAGTGTTCCCTTGCTCTGTTCTGACGACTGTCTCCTGGACCAAATATAGGTTTCACATTAGAACGATCAAGTGTTCTGGGATTCCCATTCTTCTCAGAGTCAGCCACAGTTTGTTATGATCCACACAGTCAAACACCTT
>NW_006400025.1:3472153-3488592 GCF_000299155.1 Elephantulus edwardii
TTAATATTCTGCCTAAAGCATCCTTGATTATAGCAACTTGAGGTTTGAATTTGTTTTTCAGTTCCTTGAGCTTAAGAAATGCTGAGTGAGTTCTACCCTTCTGATTTTCTGACTCCAACTCCTTGCACATTTCATTGTAATATTTTACTTTGTCATCCCATGCTGCCTTTTGAAATCTTCTACTCAACTCTTTAGTATCTTGAATTCTTCCTTCTGCTTTGGCTTCTCTGTGCTCCAGTGCAATTTTCAGTCTCTTCTGACATTGATTTTGGTCTTCTCTTCCTCTTCTGTCTTTGCAATGACTGTTCACACTCTTCTTGGATGATATCCTTGATATCTTCGCTCATTCATGTCAAGGCCTCCAAGCTGTTCCTGAGATGGTTCTGAAATTCAGGTGGAATAGACTCAAAGTCATATTTTGGTTCCCGTGGATTTGGTTTAATTTCCCTCAACTTCATCTTGAACTTGTATATGAGTAGTTGGTGGTCTGTTCCACAATCAGCTCCTGGCCTAGTTTTCACAGCTGATACTGAGCTTCTCCAGCAGTTCTTTCTGTAGATGTAATTGATCTGATTCCTATTCAAGTCATTGATATTTCATCTATATGTCAGGCTCCTTTTTGCAGTTTTTTTAATTTATTCCCAAATAAAATCTGTATTTAAAATGTTGTAACTTGAACCCAGAATCAATCATTTAACAGTTAGGATATCTCACAAAGATCCAAAAGGCACCCTCATAGATCTGGCTTAAGGGTTTTGTGTTCTGCTCAGCTAAGATACTCACAGAGCATTTTCACATTTGTGGTTAGTTCACTAATCTATCTGAATATAAAAATCATCTTCAGGGTAGGTTTATGGCCTGCCATATTGGCCTGCTTCCTTTCACATGTGAGAGTGATTTATGCCTGCCACCAGATCCCAAGACAGGGCAAGGCCTTATTGAGAGATCAGCCCACACCTTTCCTCCTTCTTCGCCCACCGTATTGGTCTACTTCCTTTCTCATGTTAGGGCCTGAGGGCCGCAGACCATAAGGCCAAAAAATAAGGGAGATCAACCAATATGCAAAATCCTGTCGAGACTTCACCTGTGACTAGTACAAGAATGAAGTCAACCTACAGCCAGGAGAAGATAAAATAGATGAATGGGACTTTCTAAGAATCAAATCCCTATGCACATCCAAAACCTTCCACAACAGGATAAAAAGGGAAACCAAGCCTGGGAAAAAGTATTTGGTAATGACATAACAGATAAGGGACTTATATCCAGAATTTATAAAATACTTGAGCACCACAACAAGATAAAGATAAATAATCCATTTGAAAAATAGGCACAGGATACGAACAGACACTTCACCAAAGAAGACATTCAGATGGCTAACAAGCACATGAAGAAATGTTCAAAATTTCCAGCTCTAAGAGAGATGCAAATCAAAACAACTATGAGGAGATATCATTTCACTCCAGTCAGAATAGTGAAATTTAACAGAACAGCAAGCAGCAAATGCTGGTGAGGTTGTTGAGAAATTGGAACCCTTATTCACTCTTGGTGGGAGTGTAAAATGGTGCAACCACTGTGGAAGGTGGTATGGCACCTTCTCAAAAAGTTACAAATTAAAGATACCATTTGACCCAGCAATTCCACTACTGGGAATATACCCTAAAAAGACCATAACTGCCACCCAAGCAGATATATGCACAACCATGTTTATCGAGGCTTTGTTCACAATAGCAAGCAGTTGGAAGAAACCTAAGTGCCCATCAACAAATAAATGGATAGAGAAGCTGTGGTATATTCACATAATGGAATACTACACTGCATTGAAAAACAAGGAACTCATGCAATATTATTCAAAATGTGTGACCCTGGAGGACATTATGTTGAATGAAGTATCTCAGTCACAAAAGGACAAATATTGCATGGTACCACTGTTGTAAAACAGGACTGACCTTGGAATTGGGGAGAGACTGAGAAAGATGGGTTCAATAATGTATACTGCATTGAAACAGATGAGGGAGAAAACTCTTTAAAAGGGATATGTGATTAGGTATTTTTGTCATGACAGGAGTCCAGAGCAAAGGACTTGGGGGGAGGGATTATAAAACAATGAAAGAATTTTTCTTTTACTTTTTCAAGATGGTAGTGTATTTGGGGGGAGGTTTGGGAGGGGAGAAAAGTGCAACAATTAATGAATGGAAATCCAAAGTCTCTGTAAATTTTCATTGAAATGAATGA
This sequence comes from Elephantulus edwardii, assembly GCF_000299155.1. Classification (NCBI taxonomy): domain Eukaryota; kingdom Metazoa; phylum Chordata; class Mammalia; order Macroscelidea; family Macroscelididae; genus Elephantulus; species Elephantulus edwardii. Next base: position 3,474,386 of record NW_006400025.1, read on the forward strand.
TAAATTAAAAAAAATAAGGTAAATAGATGGGGGGGGCAATAATGAAGTCAAAGACCTGCCACTGAACTGACTCCTAGAGTAAAGAAGAGGTGCTTTGGTCTTCAACCTTGCTGTCTAGCTGCATCATGCTGGGTTTCTTAAGGTCAAGTAGAAGTGGTAGCATGAAATCATGGTTTTTGGAAGGCAACAGTCATCTCACTTCTGGAACACAAGAAGAGTGCACCAATATTCAGGTCCTTCACAAAACATTTCCATGTCCTGGGGCATTATATAGTTATAACAACCTAGCATCTACTAAGAAAAAGTCACATAATATCAAGAAAGCAGCAGTCTGCCTCAGTTATCATAATAAAACAAAATAACACTTCTACTGAAAAAAAAACAAAAAACAAACAGACCCAATGAATACCCTGGATAGAGAAAACCAGAGGAAATATGTTGATGTGGAATTATTTGAACACCTACAGAAGATGTAAATGATGGAAGAACCAATGGAAGCCATTAAGAGAACAAATGCCTGAGAGACAACAATCCAGAAGAAATATATTGTTGATGAAAAACTTGAACAGCTACCAAGAAAAATGTAAAAAAAAAGAAGAAAGAATTGATAACATAAAGATGTATAAGAACTTAAAAAAATCATAATAAGACAGAGGGAGTGCAACCAATTCAGTACTGGAAATAACAGGAAAGCATAAAAATGCAATCCAGAATATTAAGATCAAAATGGCAGAAGAGTCCAACATTCTGATGGGACAAAAAAGTAGAACTGAAGAGATGGAACAGAGAGTCAGCCAACTAGAAGACAAAGCCTCACTGGAAACATACCAGAAGAAAAATCAGAGATGAGATATAAAGAAAATGAAGAAAACATTAGATGGGTTGACTTCAAAAGGAATAATATAGATATGACTGGAATTCCAGAACATGGGAGTAACAGGGAAAATTGTGGAAGAAGTCTAGAAGAAAACTTGCTAGGTATTTTGAACAATGAGGAAATCCACATTGAAGAAACACAGTGAACACCAGACAGACTAGATTCCAAAAACATCAACGCATATCATAGTCAAATTCTCTAATTTAAAAGATAAGGATAGAATACTAAGAGCAGTACAAGAAAAGCAAAGAGTTCTCTACAAAAGGGAAACAATCAGATTAGGTTCTGATGTTTCAGCAGAAATCATGTGAGCAAAAAGACAATGGGATAGCATATATAGATGGTCAAAAGAAAACAATTGCCAGTCCAATACTATACCCGGTAAAATATTTTCCTGCACCCAGCAAAGCTCTCCACCAAATATGAAGGAGAAATTAGATCCTTTGCAGAAATGAAGGAACTTAAAGAATTTGTGAAAACAAGACCAAAACTGCAAGAGATTTTAAGACAGTGCTTCACACAAAGATGTCAAAGGAAATTGGATGGACCACAGTAACCAGAAACAACAGAAAAAGAAACACAGCAATGGCAAGACCTGTAAAACCAGGCCTGACAATAATCACACTTAATGTGAATGGACTGAATGCACCAATTAAGACAAGCTCTGATGGCCTGGGCAAGAAGCTGCACTGCAATCCCAGAGCTGAGCAGTTCAAATCCACCAGTTGCTCTGCTGGAGAAGGGACAAACTCCTCCTGTACCAGTCAGATCTGAATTGACTGTACACACATAAAAAAAATGATGAAAAAATAAAATAAATAAAATAAAAAAAATTTATATGCACCAATTGAGAGAAAAATATTAGTGAACTGGATTAAAAAAAAAACCACACACAACAACACACAAAACAAACAACCAAACAAAAAAACCCCAAAACAAACAAAAAACCAAACACAAAGCCCATAAATATGTTACCTACTAGAGACACATCTAAAAAATAAAGAGAAAGACAGACTCAAAATCAAAGGCTGGGAAAAAAAGTATACCAATCAAATAAGAACATCAAAGAAGCAGTAATGGCAATACTAATCTCTGATAAAACAGACTTCAGAATTAAAATCAGAATAAAAGGTAAGGAAGGGCATTACATACTGTTTAAAGGCACAATAGATTAAGAACATTCATGCAACAAATGATAGACTTGCAAAATACATAAAACAACACTTAACAGAATTGAAGAAATAGACTACACCACAGTAGTGACAGAGACTTCAGCATACCACTATCACCAACAAATACGTCGATTTAAAAGAGACAGCAAAGATGCAGAAGATCTAAACTATATAGTCAGCCAATTCAATCTTGTGGATGTCTTCAGGGTACTGCACTCAACTAAAACTCAATTCACTTCCTTCTCAAGTGCACATGGTACATTCTCTAGAATTGATTATATATATTAGGACACAAAGCAGGCCTCAACAAATTAAAAAATGTTGAAATAGCTCAAAGCATCTTCTCAGACCATAAAGCCGTAAAAATAGAAATTAATCACAGGAGAGTAAAGCTTACAAAATCAACCATGTGGAAGCCAAGTAACTCTCTGCTAGAACATAACTGGGTTATTAAAAAATAAAAAATGAACTTAAAAAGTTCCTTGAAACAAGTGAAAATACAACATACCAAAACCTCTAGTATGCACCTAATGCTGTCCTCGGGACACTGAAATTTTATTGCACTCTTCTCCACTCTCATTCAGTCTTAAAAGCTGGAAATTTGCCATGTAAGATATAACTACTGGTCTCTCTTCACCCAAAATAAAAAACAAAGAAGAAATCAAAGGCGGAGTGGAGAAACTGATCCGGCTATAAGACTTCCTACACTGTTTTTGGCCTCATCTAACCTGAGACCAGAACAACTAGGCAGTGTCAGGACTGCGGTTGGTGGATTCTGACTGAATGGGGGTGGAGGAGAGTGCAATAAAATTTCAGTGTTCTAAAAAATTTCAGAATTACACCACTTGAGACTATTTATCTGGATTACTCTGAGATACATTTAAGCCTTGAAGTAAAGCTAACTCTTGAGGTCACTTACTAGTTGTATTATAAATTGGCTCACAATATTAAAAAAAAATCACTCATCAGCACTGTGTTCCTTGAAAAAGCAATTTAGATAAAACCAAATGGTCAACATTATTTAAAAATAGAGTCAAAGAAGGGGAAAGAGACAAGAACATCCATTTCTGGAAACAGAACACCCAGAATGAAAATAATGAGAATATCCATGCATTTGAGGAATGTAACCAAGGTCCCTGAGAAATCTGTATAAAAATCACTCAATGAAACCAAATATACTGTGTCCAGATTCACCCAAAACACAATTAGATATTATCTAAATGAAAATAAAAGTCAAAGAAGATGATTAAAAAACACTAGCTGGGATCATCTAGCGCTATCATCAAGTTAAAAGTGGCACAGAAGATCAATCTAAACATTGACAAAGGGAGAAAAGTGCTCTGGTTTGACATCCAGTCAGAAAGGTGACACTAGATGCTCACTCAAGGGTAGGAGAATGATTGGAGACAGGGAAGAGACAATTCTGGGGCTTTTTGAAACCAGAAAGCAAAGCAATAGGATTATGACCTGTCAGAGAAATATTAACAGAAACAAAAATTAACCTAGGCAGCTCTGGTGGCCTGGTGGTAAGGTGTTGCACTGGCAACCCAAAGTTACTTGGTTTGAATCTAATGGCTGTTCCATGGAAGAAAGATGCAACCATGGAGTCATCATGAGTCAGAATCAACTTCATGGCAGCCACAACAACAGGGCTACATTAGAAGACAAGCAATTGGTAGAACAGAACAGTTGATTCAATTAAAGTGAATGATAGGAAGACATTGAAAGTTTTGCACATGTTTGATATGAAGTTGTTGCAGGTCCTATTCCTTAAAGTATCGGAATAGATACTGTCTTTACTTAGCATTGTAAAGCAGATGGTGTATAAATAAGTCTTCTCTCAAACCAGGCATGACTTGAACAACAGTAAATGGGAACCACTAGAATTGATCAAATCTGCAAAATGTGTTCATATGAAACACTGTATCATAATTACATTTAGAAATTGAAGAAAAAATTTAAATGGCTTAAATATAGTGGCAGCTCACATGACAAAGAGTCTAATTGATTATTTCAGGAAAGATCTGAAAGTTTTCACAAATGGTAAAATTCTTAGGAATATTATGAACATGAACTACAGGTGGCCTTCCATACTTGACTGAAAAGAAACTGTCATTGTTACTTTTCCAAGGACTAAGCATCAAGCACAGTAATGAGTTGATTTGTTTGGAGTTTGAAGAATTTATGTTGCATTGGCTATTAGCTCCTACCCATAGAATCGTAATGTAGGTTATTGATGAGTCTTCCTCTGATCTTGATGCCACATTCTTCTTCATAGAGTCCAGCCTCTCAAGTTATTTGCTCAGCATACAGATTGAATGGGTATAGAGAGAGAATACAGCCCTGACACACTCCTTTCTAAATTTTAAACCATGTAGTGTTTAGTTTCTCTGTTCCCACACAGCCTCTTGGTCTAGTCATAGATTTCGCATGAACACAATTAAGTGCTCTGGGATTGCCATTTTTCTCAATGTTATCCACAACTTGCTATAATCCACACAAAGGCCATTGCATAGTTAATAAAGCCCAAATAGACATTCTTCTAGTATTCTTTACTTTCAGCCAGGATTCATCTAAACCTCTTCTAACTTCTGCTTGAACTTCTGGCAGTTCCCTATCTAAGTACTGTTCCAGCCATCTTTGAACAATTTTTAGGAGTACTTTGCTTTCATGTGATAGTAATAATTTTGTTCAATAGTTTCCAGTTGGATAATTTTTTTCTTGGAAATGGCAACAAATATGAACCTCTTCCAATCCCTTGGTCAGACAGCTCTTCTTCAAATTTCTTGGCATAGACTGGTGAGTGCATCCACGGCTGCATCTGTTAATTGAAACAAGTCAATTAGTATCCTATTGACTCCTGGAACCTTACTTTTTGCGAATGTGCACTGCAGCTTCAACTTCTACCTTCAGTACCATTGACTCCTGCTCATACTGTACTTCTCGAAATTTTTCGTTGTCAGTTAATTTTAGTACAGTGACTGTGCATTCTCTCCACCTTCTTTTGATGCTTCCTGGATCATTCAATCAACATATTATCCATACCGTCTTTCAATACTGCAACTTGAGGCTTAAATTTGTTTTCAGTTCTCTCAGCTTGAGAAATGAACAGTGAATTCTTTCCTTTTTATTCTCCAATCCCAGATCTCTGCACATTCCATTATAATATTTTGCTTTTTCTTCTTGAGCTGCCCTTTGAAATGTTGTTTCTTTCTTTCTTTTTTTTTTTTACTTTGGCATGTTTCCCCATTGTTTTGTCTTCTTGATGCTCTAGTAACATTTTTAGAGTTTCTTCTGGCCTCTGTTTTGGGTTCCCCTCCTCTCTGTCTTTTTAATGGCTGTTTGCTCTCTTCATGGATGTTATGCTTGATATCATCTCACAACTCATCTGCTCTTCAATCATTGTTGTTCAATGCTTCAAGTTTCTTGTTAAGATTCTGAAATTCAGATGGAATAAATTCAAGATCATATTTTGATTATTGTGGACTTGTTTTTATTTTCTTCAGCCTCAAATTGAACTTACACATGAGTAATTGATGTTCTGACCCACAGTCCACCGTATCCTAGTTTTGACTGCCCATATACTGAGCTTCTCGAATGGTTCCTTCCACAGATGTAGTCAATCTGATTCTTATGGAACCCATCAGGTGAAGTCCATGAATAAAGTCACCATTTGTGCTTTTTTTTTTTAAAGAAAAATGTATTTGCAATGAATAAATCATTGAAAATACAAAATTCAATTATTCTATTTCCAGACTTATTTCTGTCAATAAGACTATATATATATTCCAACTATTGCTCCTTCTTCATTGTTTCATTGTTGCTTTGAAATGCAACTTTTGCATTTCAGTCAATAACTACCATTAAAATACCTTGATTGCATGTTTGTTTAATTTCAGATTGTAAGATTTGGTAAAAATTTTTTATTTCTTCCTCTTTGCTCTAGGTATAGAAGCACATATTTTAATAATAGTTGCATTAACAGGTCTTCCTTGTATGTTTGTGGATAGTATCTGATCACTTACAACATTGTATTTCAGGATAGAACTTGCAAGTGATCTTTTGGCTATGTTTACAACATCATTCTTCTATTTTTCATTCCCAAAATAGTATACCATATGATTATCTGATTCAAATTGGTCAAGCTATTCTAGCTCATCTTATTGATAGATAAAATGTCAATGCTCATGTGTTCCATCTCATTTTTCACAATTTCTAGTTTTCCAACATTCAAACTATGTATATCTGGACTGCTGAAAATAAGGAGGACTTGAAGCACTTGTTGCTGAAGATCAAAGAATAGTCTTTAATATGGATTGGATCTCAATGTCAAGAAAACAAAGATTCTTACCACTCTACTGGTAGGCAGCATCATAACAGATGGAGAAGAGATTGAAACTGCCAACAATTTCATCTTACTTGGGTCCACAATCAACACCCTCAGTAATAGCAGTCAGGAAATCAGGATGTATTGCACAGGGAATGTCTGTAGTCAGGGACCTCTACAAATCATTGAGGAAGATGTCAGTTTGAGGACAAAGGTGCATCTGATTCAGTTCATAGTCCTTATGATCACTTACCATGCATCTGAGAGCTGGACAATGAATGACAGAAGAAGGATTGATGCCTTTGAGCTGTGGTGTTGGAGAAGAGCACTGATCATCCTATGGACTTTCAAAAAACCATAAACAAATGTGTCTTTGAGAGGGTGCAGCCAGAGTGCACTTTGGAAGCAAAGATGAAGAGTCTTTTTCTTACCTACTTTGAGCATATTGCTAGGAGGGGCTATCACTTTGATATGATGCTTGGAAAGGTTGGTGAAGGAGAGGAAGACCCTCAACCAGATGGATTGACACAATGACTGCAGCAATGGTCTCAAGTATTCCAGAGATTGTGAGGATGGCACAGGATTGGACAGAGTTCATATCTGTTGTTCATAAGTCAAATCAAAGGCAGGACCTAACACCAACAATCCATAGACTATCCTAGTGATAAGAAGTGTGTTACAGTCCCAAAGCCACATGGTTCAAATCCACCAGATGCTTTGCAGAAGATTGGACATCTCCTCCTTATAATTTACTGCCTCTGAAAACCTGCTAGAAGGTCAGATATGGGCAATGGTACATGACAGCATCCATATAATACAGCCCTCTGGTGGCCTAGTGGATTGGGATTTGGGCTGTCAAACGAACAGTGGGCAGTTCAGATCCACTCTCTGTTCTGCAGCAGAGAAATGGACAATCAACTTGCATGTGATTTATAGCTTCTGGAAACCCGCTGGAGTGTTAGTCATGAGTTGGTTCCTACTTGATAGCAATGAGTTGGTGAGTTATCCATAGAATCGTTCAGAAGCAGCCCAGTATTTGAATGGAGGTTGGAATAAAAACAGGCCATTTTTTAATTGCAAATATTTCTCTCTCTTTCCCTCTGATTGCATATGGATCCTTATGAATCCAAATGAAGCTATAACTTTGGAAGTATCTGGCACATATGCTCATGCAGACTGGAATTTATGGAAAAAGGCTATGAAAATAATTTACTGTTAATCACTGAAATTCTGCATCTGAAGGTTTCCAGATGTTACACATATGAGAAGGCAATTATTAGTTTGCTGTTAGGCATTACTTGAGATTGTATCAATGACTAAAGGGCATAAAATAGTCCTAATGCCTCTCCCTAAAAAGGAGAATCTGAAGATTGTGTCATGTAATACAAAATTTATACACCTGTACACTATTTCTGAAACACCAATTGATGAGTCAGTATTAATAACACCTAGATATTCTTCTCCTGCAGAATAATTATTCAAATAGAAGTTCACTCCCCAAATATTTTTAGACATTAGAAAACATTTTATTAAAAAAAGAAACCATTTTCTTGAAACAAACTGTGGACTTAAAAATATTACAGAGTACAGAGGCTACAGAAGAGTGGGAAGCTCAAATGATGAAGCAAAGAGATTTAAAAATTATTTCCAGTTAAACCAATTTAAAAAACAAAGGCTTAGCCAAAAAAGTCTCTACATGACATTTAGAAAAAAAAAACCAAAAACCACACCACACCACCATTTAGGTCTTTGAGATGGACTAAAAGAGCTAAACATTCCACTCAAAGTAGAGACCTGTTTTTGGCAGATAAGCCTATTTAAAAAATGAAACTCCTACTCTTTTAAGAGTGTATTTTTCTTTTTTAAAAGAGAATGTACAATTACTTCTCGTGTAGAGGTAGTCCATAAGGCCTCTCTGAGCCCATAGAAGTATAGCTCTATCCTTTCTGGAAAGCTATTTACATTGAACTTTTTTTTTTTTGCCACAGAAACATATTTTTAATAAATTATAAATATGTTTTACATTTATCAAGATATTAAAGAATTCTCAAAGTTATTTAATCTTCTTCATCTTTCTGGAATTATTTCTTCAAAGCAGAGCATAATCTCTTATCTTAAATCCCAGGACCTCATGCACTCCTTATGGGCCTCAATCAGGTGTCCACAATGCTCTTCTCCTTTTTCAATGATGCTGTTTATTCTTTGGACAATCATGAGATCCTCAGCATTCTTCTCCAACACCACTGTTGAAAGGCATCGGTGCTTCTTCTGTCATCTTTAGTCATTGTCCAGCTCTCAGATGCATAACAAGTGACTGATACTTTAAACTTTAAACACACATATGCACACCTGCTTCCCCAAACAGCAACTTTTGTGCCTACAGAGACACGTAGGCACTCAAATGTTTTTGCAAGAATGCTAAATAAAGATGGTTTGACAACACTGACATTGCTAATATTTTGACATCTCCACACTTACTGATCTCAAAATGAAAACCACAAAATACTACTAAATTTGTTGTGGTTTTCAAAGCAGAGGATATCGGAACTTGTTGTTATGCATGAACAAGCATTCTTGATGTACATTTCACATCAATGACACATATTTAGGATTCTCCTTGAAATGAAAGACTAGCTTGTAAATTACTTCATTCTTTTTGTCTTTTTCAGAAGTTCTTGTAGTGACAGCTTCTTTTCTCTGAAAGAACACTTTTTTTTTTTTTTTTTGACCAGTCATTCTGGCTATTCTACATTATCATAAAGTTCTGGGTTTTCCTTCTTATTTTCGTGGAACTTGAAAATAGCTTGATTTTGGCTTTCTTCTTCATAAACTCTTTCAGTCTGTCTTTCCAGCCATTGCATTTGCTAATTTTTTTTCTCAGACTTTGGCTTTTTATGTAGATATTCAAGATTTTGAATGCACTGACAGTTTTGATGTTATTCCAGATATTTCTTTTGTAGAAAAGAAAGATTTCTACAGGCCCAAAGTCATTTGGAGGTCTTCATGTGTTTTAGCCCCGATGTTCCCTTGTGTCTAAAAGGTTTTCAGTGCAAGGATACCAGGACTGAAGAATCTAACTCTAACCTAGATTTTCTTTCTTAGTGGTAGTTAAGGAAGGCCCTTTTCTGCTCATGTCACTTTCCTTTTATCTTTTTGTAAAATAAAAAGTGATGCAGTTTATACCTTAGGGAAACTTCCCTTACCTGAAATGAGGGTAGTTATCTCTAGGATTCCCCCCACCAATAACTCTTTAAGACTGACTGGCTGATAAGCATGGGGATAATTACACCTTTATTTAACTGATAAATTATATGAATACACTGTTGACAAACCTTTGATAATCATGTTGTTATTGTGGTAATCAGCTATGACTCATAGCAATCCCAGTAGCTCTGAACTCTGCTCTATCCTGAACCAGTCTCACTGTCTATGGCACATTTACCCTAATTAACCCAGTTACTCTTCAGTCCACCTCATCCTAAGTCTTCCTCACCAGCAATGTGCCTCCAACATTCCAGGCATAATGTCCTTCTCCAAGGACTGATCCCTCCTAAGATGGAGCTTCAAAATCCCTGCCTCCACGAAGCAATCTGGTTCCACTCTCTCTAATACAGATGTGTTTGTTCTCCTGGTGATCCATGGTAGGTTCAATACTATTCTCTAGCATTACAAATCAAAGACATGTACTCCTCTTCTGTCCTCTTTAGTCATTGTCCAACTCTCTGATACATAACAAGTAATTATGAAGACCCTGGCCTGAATCAGCTACACCTTAGTCTGTAGACTGACATTTTTTCTTTTCAGGACTTTGGAGAGATCTCTGACAGCAGATTTCCCCAATGTAGTTCATCTTTTGATGTCCTGACTGCTGGTGGCGAGAGTGTTGTGCACCTGAGCAAGCTGTAACTGTTAACAACCTCAGTCTCTTCTCCTTCCATCATGAATCTTTATTTTCTAATGTCGAGGTTCAAGTCATATTGAAGACAGTCCTTGACCTTCTGCAGCAAGCACTTCAGGTCCTCCTCAGTTTCAGCAAGCAAGGTTGTGTTATCTACATAGTGGAGATTGTTGATGAGTCTTCCTCCAATCCTCATGCCACAGTTTGCTCATAAAGTCCAACTTCCCAAATGATCTGTTCTGCATCCAACAAAAGATATGAAGACAGGACACATCTCTGATGCACTCCTTTTTGGATTTTGTGCCATGTAGTGTTTCCCTGATTTGTTTTGATGACTGCTTCCTGGTTAAAGTATAGGTTCCACATGAGCACAATCAGGTGTTCTGGGATTCCCATTTTTCTCAAGGATAGCCACAGTTTGCTGTGATCCACACAGTCAAATGCCTTTGCATACTGCCTGCTTTCAGCCAAGATCTATCTGACATTGGCAACGATATCCCTAGTGTCACGGCCTCTCTAAACCTAGCTTTTATTTTTGGTAGTTCTCTGTCAATGTACTGTTCCAATTGTATTTGGATAATCTCCAGCAGAATTTTACTTGCATGTGATATTAGTGATATGGTTTTATACGGTTCCACACTCTGTAGGATAACCTTTTCTTTTTTTTTTTAAATGGGCATATATATGAATCTCTTTCAGTCAGTTGGCCTGGTGGTTGTCCTCCAGACCTCTTAGCACAAACTGATGAGCATATCCAGGGCTGCATCTGTTTGTTGAAATATGTCACTTGGTATGCTATGAATTCCTGGTCCCTTGTTTTTTGCCAATTCCTTCAGAGCAGGTTGAACTTCCTTCTTCATCACCATTGCCTCTTGTTCATATGTTGTTTATATGTTGTTTTGTAAAATTCTTCCATGTCAAATAATTTTTTTTTGTACAGTGACTCCATGTATTCTTCCATCTTCTTTTGATGCTTCCTGGATCATTCAATATTCAGCCCAAAGCAGCCTTAAGTATTGTTACTCAAGACTTGAATTTGTTCTTCAGTTTCTTCAGCTTAAGAAATTCCTAGCAAATTGAGTCTTTTTTATTTTCTGACTCAAGTTCTTTGCCCATTTCATTATACTTTTTCTTTGTATGCTGTCCTTTGACATATTCTGTTTAGTTCCTTAACTTCCTTGTTTCTTCCATTGGTTTGCCTTCTTGATACTCTAGTACAATATTCAAAGTCTGTTCCAACATCCTTCTCAGTCTTTTTTCCCTCCTCTTTGTCATTGTAATGACCTTTTGCATTCTTCATGGATAATACTCTTGTTATCTTCCCACAGCACATCTGGCCTTCGCTAATTCGTGTCCAAGCTCTTAAATCTGTTCCTAAGATTTTTTTTTTTTTTTTAATTCAGTGGAATAGAGTCAAGGTCAAATTTTGGTTCTTATGTAATTGATTTCATTTCCTTTCATTTCAGTTTGAACTTGCATATGAATAGTTGATGGTCTTTTCCACAACCAGTACCTGGCCTAGTTTACACAGGTGACATTGCGCTTAAGCTTCTCCAATGATTCTTTCCACAGCTGTAGTCATTCTGATCACTCTACAGACCATCAGGTGAGGTCCATGTGGATAGTTAGCACTGATATTTGCAATGAATAAATAATTGATTGTACAAAATTCTATCATTTTATATTAAGTCTCATGCAACTAAGCTGCACTAACAATAATGGGTCACTGGAATGCAAAAGTTGGGAACAAAGAAGGAGGATTTGATAATCACAGCCCACTCAAATTAACACTTATTTGGGCAGGTTGTCATTAAGTCTCTATTCTTGAACACGTTCTTATAGCCACTGTGTCAATCCAACTTCCCCACCCCTCATAGTGTTCTGTTGACATTCTTATTATTTCATTTCATTATGTTATGATGTAATCATTTTACTTTTTTAAAATTTGCTCTATTATAAAGATTTATTCCCCTTTCCTCTCCCTTCATTTCACAATGTTTGCCCTGTTTCAGACTGTTAAACTATTTATATTGTCTAATCATCTATTATTTCCAGATCGACTTTCCTCTCATTTATTAAGGGTCTTTCCCTTTTTCTTACTGATCCTGTACTTTACCCACCAGCTACTCTGTGGGGAAAAGATGAACAATCTTCTCTTATATGATTTACTGCCTCTGAAAACCTGCTGGAAGGTCAGGTATGAGCCAGTTTTGACTTAGGAGTAACTAACAACAACAGCAACCTACTTTACTCAGCATGATGTTCTTCTCCACAGATTATTTCTGATAAAATGTCCGTTGTTGTTATGTGCCATCGAGTCGCTTGTGACTCATAGCGACCTTATGTACAACAGCCCTAAATCCCACTCTGTCCTGTGCCAATCTCACTGTCTCTGACACACCTACCCCAATTACCCCAGTCACTAAATCAATCCACCTCATAAAGGGTCTTCCTGTCCTGTGCTGGCCCTCCATCCTCCCAAGCATGATGTCCCTCTCCAAGGACTGGTCCCTCCTTGCAACTTGTCCAAAGATGAAGCTTCAGAGTCCTTGCCTCCAAGGAGCAGCCTGGTTTAACCCTATCCAGGAAAAAGCTGTTTGTTTCTTAGCAGTCCATGGTATTCAATACTTTTCTCCAACACCACAGCTTAAAGGCATCAATTCTCCTTCTATCCTCCCTAGTCATTGTCCAACTATCTAACGCATAGCAAGTGATTGAAAAGACTACGGCTTGTATCAGGCACACCTCTCCAGAGTGACACCATTGCTCTTGAGCACTGTGGAGAGGTCCCTAACAGTATACTTTTCCCCATTGCAATACGTCTTTTCATTTCCTAGCTATTGGTGTGGAGCCAAGCAAAATAAAGCTGTTGACAATCTCAATCTCTTCACCATCCATCCTAATGCTGCCAATTGGTCCAGTGGTGAGAATCTTTGTCTTCTTGATATTGAGCCTCAATCCATATTGAAGGTTGCAGTCCTTGATCTTCTGCAGCAAGTACTTTAGGTCCTTCTCCGTTTCAGCAAGCAGGGTTGTGTCATCTGCATAACGCAGATTGTTAATGGATCTTCCTCCAATTCTGATGCCACACTTCTCCTCATAGAGTCCAGACTCCTGGATAATCTCTTCAGCATATTAGGTTGAAAAAGCATGGAGATAAGACAAATCTCTGGCATACACCCTTCTCAATTTTGAGCCATGCAGTGTTTCCTTGCTCTGTTCTGACGACTGCCTCTTGGTCCAACTATATAGGTTTCGCATTATCACGATCAAGTGTTCTGGGATTCCTTTCTTCTCAGAGTCAGCCACGGTTTATTGTGATCCACACAGTCAAATGCCTTTGCACAATCAATGAGACACGGACAGACAATCCTCTGGTACTCTCTACTTTCAGCCGAGATCCATCTAACTTTAGCTACAATATCCCTACTACCACAAGCCCTTCTAAAGTCATCCTGCACTTCTGGAAGTTCTCTGTTGATGTGCTGTTTCAGTAATTTCTTTATAATATTCAGCAGAATCTTGCTTGCATGTGATATCACTGATATTGTTTAATAATTTCCACAGTCTGTGGGATCATCTTTCTTTGGAATGGGGACAACCCAGTGGTAGATGGAATTTGCCCCAGGACTTAAGAACCACGAATGACACAGCTGAGCCTCTACATCTTGTGGTTCCTAACCTCTACACTATAATAGACAAAGTGCTAGTCTATAGGCCTTTATTGTAAGAACTGCCTTCCCTCTGTAACTTGATTTGTGCCACTATTAGAACCTCTACTCGGAATATTGTTGTTTTTAATTTTTGACTCATGTACTTTAAACTTGTTAGTTAAATTTGTGTCTTCTAAATCGTTGAAGCATCCTCTTTTGTTTCCAGCTGGGAGCTGGGGCCTGTCAGTCCTGTCTGCCATGAGGACCTGATGTGGGTCAC
>NW_006400025.1:3495371-3497433 GCF_000299155.1 Elephantulus edwardii
TTTTCTTCTTATTCTTTCTTTTTTGCGACTACTTTTTGCTCTAGCAGATCAGTGGTGACAATTTTGTTTTCAATTTCACTGATTCTGTGTTCCATCTCATCAACTCTGCTCATATGTCCCTCCATCATGTTGACAGCCTCTGAAATATTAGACCTCAATTTTGAATGGTGGATTCTTGTTTTTCCAGTGCTGCTAATGCCTCATTTGTTTTCTCTGCAATGTTTTGTATTGGTTTTTTAAACTCCTCCTAGTCTTTGCTTGTAGCATCCTGTAATTCATCAAGTTTGTCTTTCATCCATTGGATATATTTAGTCGCTCTGCTTTTAAATTCTGGGTCCGAAAGTTCCATGAGACTTTCTGGCTTCAGGGTATCCATTGCTACTGTGTCACCCTTTGTGAGTGACATCTTGCTTTGCTCTTGTGTATTGTGTGGGATAGTTTGCTTTCTTTGAGACATTGGTATGTGTTCTTGATCTGAAGACAATGCTCTTGAGATTAGATGGGCAGCTACCGAACTTGCGCATTTTTCTGACATCCTGACTTCAGAAAAATGTCAGTTCAGTGCCGGCTAGGGCAAGCTCTTGTTGCTAAAACAGGTCAAGGTGCTCCTATTTAAAGGCAAGTTTATTGCCCAGACGTGTAGGCACTGGTGTGAAGCCAAATGGGGTGAAGCAGGCAAAGGGTTGGGTGATCGCAAGGGTGGATCAAACACTTCGAGGACCTTGCTCAAACCTCTGCTGTTTCAGTGTGTTCATGACTGGGTTCCTTACTGAAATTCCTGCTGTCCGTTTCCTAAAAATTTTAAAATATCATAGTCTAAATACATATTTTTGTTGTTTTGTACTATAGAGTCATAAGCAACTAACAGCTGTCTCTTCAGTAGGTTTTCAGAGACAGTAGATCACACAGTAGGAGACTGCTCTTTTTTTTTTTTTATGGAACAGCTGGTGGATTCACACTATAGACTTCTGGGTTAGCAGTGTAAGTCCTTACCACTAAGACACCAGAGCTTCCTATAAGTTCAAATGTTGTTGTTTCTGGCAAGGACCACTGATTGAGACCCTATAAACAAAAATCTGAATCCTGTCCTATCCTGGGCCAGCCTAACAATCTTTGACCTACTCAATCTTGCTGCTGCAGTCACTATGTCAGTCCACCTGATTGAGGATCTTTCTCTTCTTTGCCATCTCTTCACCTTTCCAAGCATGATGATCCTCTCCTACCAACATGCCCAAGGTACTTGAGATGAAGCTTTATGACCTTTGCCTCCAAGTAGCACTCTGATTCCACCTTCTCCAAAACATGTCTGTTCACTCTTTTGGCAATTCATGGGCTGTTGAGTACTCTTTTCCAACACCACAATTCAAAGATATTAATTCTCCTGCATTCTTATTCATTGTCCAACTTTCAGATGCATATCCAGTGACTGAAAAGACCACAACCTGAATCAGGTGGACCTGAGTCCTCAAACTGACATCACTTATAGGCCCTTGACTACCAACTTTCCCAGTGTAATATCTACTGACCTCATGACTGTTAGTAACAAGAGTATTGACTATGAATCAAAGTAAGATGAAGTCATCGACAGTCTCAACCTTTTCTTCACCTAATCATAATGATTAAATGATTCCCTTAATCCAAATAGTATTGTGTTTCACCTCTTTGTTTGTGTACAGGTTGTGCATAACAACAGTGTAGTGTTTTGGAATTTTCATTCTTTATAATATTATCTGTCATTTGGTCTCAATTATTTGGTTTGATCCACACATCTGAATGCCTTTGCATAGTCAATAAAATACAGATAAGCATTGTTGTAGTATTCTCTAATGTCAGACAAAACTTGCCTAATATTAGCTAAGATATCCAGCTTTTTACTTCTCTTTCTGAATCCGGCTTGAATTTCTGACAATTCTTTGTCAGTGTATTGATGCAGGCCATGGTTTTTGCAATCACTTGTTATGCATCAGAGAGTTGGACAATGACTAGGGAGGATAGAAGGAGAATTGATGCCTTTGAGCTCTGGTGCTGGAGAAGAGTATTGAATATACCATGGACTGCCAAG
>NW_006400025.1:3497604-3518289 GCF_000299155.1 Elephantulus edwardii
GTGACTGGGGTAATCGGGATGGGTGTGTCAGAGGCAATGAGATTGGCACAGGATAGAGCACGGTTTAGGGCTGTTGTACATAGGGTCGCTATGAGCCGCAAACGACTGGATGGCATATAACAACAACAACAATACATGAATGATATTTTTGAGTAATTTTCATATTGTATTAGACGTTGGTCTAGTGGATAGAAAGTTATGCCACCAAGCCAAAGGTGAGTGATTTTAATCTGTGACCCTCAGGCCTGGTTTTAATAGTTTTTGGTCAAACATTCTTCTAAGTTATGTAGCATTGGTCTGTCCATTTGCTGTACAGAGATAACTTGTGGTTGCTGTGATGCTAAACACTGTGACTCTGATGTATCAAATGCGATAAAGGTTACCCATGGTGGACAGTGTTTGGTGGAGCTCCTCGATTAAAACCATATTGGAAGTAGGAGTGGCATCCACTTCTGAAATAGCTTGCCTCTGGAAACTGTCTGAACTTGAAGAAATGATTAAAGTCATACAAGTGTTCAGGTCTTTTGCTCCTAGGGTTACTAGGAGTCGCCTATGACTCAACAGCACTTAATAACAACTTTTTGTTGTTGTTGTTGTTGTTATTATGCGCTGTCGAGTCACTTGCAACTAACAGTGACCCTATGTACAACAACCCTAAAACTTGTTCTGTCCTGTGCCAATCTCATTGTCTCTGACACACTCATTCCAATTACCCCAGTCACTGAATCAATCCATCTCCTAAAGGGCCTTCCCCTCCTGCGCTATCCCTCCACCCTCCCAAGCATGATGTCCTTCTCCAAGGACTAGTCTCCCCTTACAACATACCCAAAATATGTCAGATGAAGCCTCAAAATCCTTGTCTTCAAGGAGCAGTCCGGTTTAACCCTCTCCAGGATGAATCTGTTTGTTTTCTTAGCAGTCCATGGTACCCTCAATACTCTTCTCCAAAACCAAAACTCAAAGACATCAATTCTCCTTCTATCCTCCTTAGTCATTATCCAACTCTCTGATGCATAACAAGTGATTGCAAAGACCATGGCCTGTATCAGATGCAACTTAGTCTCCAGAGAGACACCATTGCTCCTCAGTACTTTAGAGAGGTCCCTAACAGCAGGCTTTCCTATTGCAATACAGCTTTTAATTTCCTGGGTGCTGGTGCCAGTAGTGTTGATTGTGGAGCCAAGCTGACAAAAGCTGTGAACAATCTCAATCTCTTCAATTCCTGTGAATTGAACAGATATCTAGCCTCCAAATTTCTTTACATAAACCAGTAAGTACTTCCAGTTTTGCATCTATTTGTTGAGACATCTCAATTGGTGTTCCATAGATTCCTGAAGCCTTATTATTCACCAGTGCTTTCAGTGAAACTTGAATTTCTTCTTTCAATAACACCAATTTTTTAATTATACATTGTTGTTATGTGCTGTTGAGTCATTTACAACTCATAGTGACCCTGTGTACAACAGCCCTATAATCTCCTCTATCCTGTGCCAATTTTATTATCTCTGGCACACCTATTCTCATTACACTAGCCACTGAATCAGTCCATCTCATCGAGGATTTTCCTCTCTTCTGCTGTCCCTCCACCATCCCAAGCATGATGTACTTCTCTAAGGATTGGTTCCACCTTGCAACATGTCCAAGTATGCCAAATGAAGCGTTATAATCCTGGCCTCCAAGGAGCAGCGTGGCTTCATCCTCTCCAGGACGAACCTGTGGTCTATATACCAACTGTGGATATTCAATTCACTTCTCCAGCACCACAGCTCAAAGGTATAAATTCACCTTCTGCCATCCTAGTCATTGTCCAGCTTTCTGAAGCATGGCAAGTAATTGCAAAGACCATGGTCTGAATCAGGCGTACCTTAGTCTCCAGATCAACATCGTTGCTTTTCAGTACTTTGGAGAGGTCTCTAAAAGAAGACCTATCCAATGCAATTACTTTCTTACATAATTAAACCCTAACCAATTATTGGTTGGTTGCAGTCATTGAAGACTACAGCCTTCAATAAGTATTACCTCAATGTCAAGAAAACAAAAATCTTAGCCACTAGACTAATAGGCAACATCATAATAGGTGGAGAAAAGACTGACCCTGTCAGCAACTTCTTCCTACTTGGATCCACAGTTATTATACTTGGTACCAGCAGTAAGTCAGGAGAGCAAGAGATGTATTGTACTAGGAAAGTCTACAGTCAGGGACCTCTCCAAATTATTGAGGACCAATGATGTCAGTTTAAGAACTAAGGTGAACCTAATTCAGGCCATGGTCTTTTCAGTCATTTGCTATGCATCTGAGAGCTGGACAATGAATAAGGTTGACAGTAAAAGAATTGATGACCTTGAACTACGGTGTTGGAGAAGAGTGCTGAAAATCCCAAGAGCTGCCAAAAGAACAACTGTGTCTTAGAGAAGGTGCAGCCGTAGTAGTACTTGAAGGCAAAGATGATAAAGCTTTGTCTTGCAAACTTTAGGCATGTTATTAGGAGAGGAACAACATATGAGCAAGAGCCTATGATGATGAAAGAAGTTCAGGCTGCTTTAAAGGAAATGGCAAAAAAATAAGGCTCCAGGAATAGATGGTATACCAATTGACATATTTCAGTTAACAGATGCTACCATGGACGTGCTCACCAAGTTGTGCCAAGAAATCTGGAGAACAACCACTTGGCCAACTGACTGGAAGAGATCGATATTTGCTCCTATCCCAAAGAAAGGTGACCCAACAGAATGTGGAAACTACAGAACAATCTCACTGATTTCACATGCAAGCAAGATTTTACTGAAGATTATCCAAAAACGACTGGAACAGCACATCAACAGAGAGCTACCAGAAGTCCAGGCTGGGTTTAGAAGGGGTCGTGGTACTAGAGATATTGTAGCTGATGTTACATGGATCTTGGCTGAAAGCAGGGAATACCAGAGGAATGTCTATCTGTGTTTCATTGACTATGCAAAGGCATTTGACTGTGTAGATCATAACAAACTATGGCTGACTCTGAGAAGAATGGGAATCCCAGAACACTTGATCGTTCTAATGCGAAACTTATACCTGGACCAGGAGGCAGTCGTCAGAACAGAGCAAGGGAACACTGCATGGTTCAAAATTGAGAAGGGTGTACGCCAAGGATCCATCCTATCTCCATACCTTTTCAACCTATATGCAGAACAGATTATCCGGGAGGCTGGGCTCTATGAGGAGAAATGTGAGGTCAAGATTGGTGGACGATTTATCAACAATCTGCGTTATACGGATGACACAACCCTGCTTGCTGAAACTGAAGAGGACCTGAAGTGCCTGCTGCAGAGTGTCAAGGACTGCAGCCTACAATATGGATTGAGGCTCAATGTCAAGAAGACAAAGATTCTCACCGCTGGACCAATTGGCAGCATCAGGATGGATGGTGAAGAGATTGAGATTGTACACAGCTTTAGTTTGCTTGGTTCCATAGTCAACAGTCTTGGCACCAGCAGCCAGGAAACTAAAAGTTGCATTGCCATGGGAAAGTCTGCTGTTAGGGATCTCTCCAAAGTACTGAAGAGCAATGGTGTCTCTCTGGAGACTAAGGTGCATCTGATACAGGCCATGGTCTTCGCAATCATTTGTTATGCATCAGAGAGTTGGACAATGACCAGGGAGGATAGAAGGAGAATTGATGCCTTTGAGCTGTGGTGCTGGAGAAGAGTATTGAGAATACCATGGACTGCTAGGAAAACAAACAGATTTGTCCTGGAAAGGGTTAAACCGGGTGGCTCCTTGGAGGCAAGGATTCTGAGGCTCCGTCTAACATATTTTGGACATGTTGTGAGGAGAGACCGGTCCTTAGAGAGGGACATCATGCTTGGGAGGGTGGAGGGACGGCGCGGGAGAGGAAGGCCCTCTATGAGGTGGATTGATTCAGTGACTGGGATAATTGGGATAGGAGTGTTGGAGACAGTGCGATTGGCACAGGACAGAGCGGAGTTTAGGGCTGTTGTACATAGGGTCGCTATAAGTCTCAGGCGACTTGATGGCACATAACAACAACAACAACTCCTTGATGAGAGAGAAAGTGCAGGAATGGTGAAGGATAAAAAGGCCTTCAAGTAGGGGACTGATATAGTTACTACAGCAATGGGCCTTGAGTATGTCAGATATTGTGAGGATGGTACAGGATAGGATAGGGTTCAGATCTGTTGTTCATAGGGTTATTATAAGTCATATTCTACTCAACTGTTATACATAGTGACTCTGTTAACTCCTTCCATCTTATTTTGGTGCCTCCTCTGTGGTTGAATCTTTGCCTATACTGTTTTACACCGCTTTATGGCCAAACCTTGTGGCTTGATGTTTCCCTTCAGTTTTTTTCAGCATGAAAACCACTGTACATGTTCCTCCCTGCTTATTTTCTTAGTTCATGTCCTTACACATTTGCTTATAAAACTATCTTATCAAGCAACCCTTGGGAAGCTTGTTCAGCTTTTTAACGGCTTTATTTTTTTTCCTTTTGTTTTTGCTATTTTATTTTCAAAAGCAACGTTCAAAGTATCTTCTGCCATCCATAGGAATGACAGAAGACTTGATACCTTTGAACTGTAGTGTTAAAGAAGTGTACGGGAGAGCCCATTTACTGCCAAAAGAACAAACAAATCTGTTTTGGAGGAAGTGCAAGTAGGGTCATTCTTAGAGGCAAGAATGGTGAAATTCCATCTTACATACTTTGAGGGTATTGTCAGGAGGGGCCAATCCTTGGGAAAGGGCATTATGTTGGGAAAGATGAAAGATCAGAGAAAGAAAGGAAGACCCTCAACAAGATGGATTAACAGAGTAACTGTCAATAGGCTTGAATATATAATGTATGTTAAGAATGAAGGAAAAAAACTTTAGATCTGCTGTACATAGAGTTGCTTATGAGTCATTGTCAACTAGATGGCACCTAACAACAACAATAATAACAATAATATCAGTCTTCCTAGGTCGGTAGCTAATTAGTTATGTAATCTAGGCTAGCTATTTTCACTCTCCAAGACTCATTTTGATCCACTGAAAAACAGTCTAACCTGATACTCCTACCTTAAGTGCATGCATTTATATAAGGTCATTGTCTTGTAAAAGCTTTAATGTACAGGTGCATGGAAGATAAGAAAGAAAGGGTAGAAGAGAGCTAGAGATCCTGTCATCTCCAAGTCTATTTCCTCTGATACACATTCTCTTACTCATTGTTCTCTAGTCAGAATTGACTCATAATTTACCATCCAGTGGGTTTCCATGGCTGGAGGAAATTGTCCTTTTTCTCCTCTGGAGCCATTGGTGAATTTGAGCTCCCAGAGAAGTGTCCGCTTTGGGTTAGCAGCATTAAGTCCCTACAGACTACACCAACAGAGATACCTTAAAAGAATGGTGTTTCATTTTCCTTGACAGTGGGTTTGTTATTCATAAACTCCTCAATATCAAGTGCTGAAACCGTTTACTTTCTCATAACTGTTTCTTGGACCTGAACTCATTCTCTGTATCTCCTTGCTCAACCAACAAGGTCTGAAATCAGCCAGGGCATACAGGGAACAGGACAGGAAGAGCTGGCTGTTACAGATGTCTTCAACCACAGGGACTTCCCATGGGGCCTCTACTTCCTGCTCTTCTCAGCCTGGGCTCATGACTGTGAATACCAAGGTCTTTGAGCTTGGGCTGGGATTTTTCGAAGGAACTTTGATAGAGAAATGCCTGGTAGCTAAAGAATTGAGAACTACATTTTGCAAACCTGGGAAATTTGGCACTTGAGGAAGGCTGGGAACCTGTCCCGTAAAGACATTCTTGACATCATGGGGTGTTATACAATTACAATAAGAGGATGCCATGGTGATGCTATCTATGGTGCCTGAAGGCTCAATTGTTAACATCACAAGTTGCATCTCAAAATAAATTACCCTCTTTGTAGGGTGAGTACTAATCTAAGAAATGTTGTTGTTGTTGTTGTTATGTGCTGTCAAGTAGCTTGCAACTCATAGTGACCCTATGTACAACAGCTTTGAAGACTGCTCTATCTTAAGCCAATTTCATTGTCCCCAACACACCAACCCTCATTACCCTAGTCACTGAGTCAATTCATTCCATCTAAGGTCTTCAGCTCTTGCACTGTCCCTTCACCCTTAAAAGCATGATGTTCTGCTCCAAGGACTGCTTTCTCCTGGTAATGTGCCAAAATAATTTTAGATGGAGCGTCAAAATCCTTGCCTCCAAACAGCAGCCTAGTTTAATTCTTTTCAGGGAAGACATGTTTGTTCTCTTAGAATTATGTAGTATATTCAATACTCTTCTTCAGCACCACAACTCAAAATCATTGATTCATCTATCGTCCTTAGTCATTGTCCAGCTCTATGATGCATAGAAAGTAATTGCAAAAGCCATAGTCTGGGTCAGGAACACCTCAGTCTCTTGATTGATATCATTGCTTTTCAGTGCTCTGGAGAGGTCCCTGATATGAGATTTTCCCAATTCAATTTGTCTTTTGATTTCCTAGCTACTGGTACCAAGAAGTTGATTGTAGAGCCAAGCAAGCTGAAGCTGTTAGCCATCTCAGTCTCTTCTCCATCTATCATAATGCTGTCAGTCCAGTGATGAGAATCTGTTTTCTTGATGCTGAGCTTCAATACATATTGAAGGCTGTAGTCCTTGACCTTCAGCAACAAATGCCTCGGTCCTCCTCAGTTTCAGCAAGCAAGGTTGTATCATTTGAATAATGCATGTTGTTGATGAGTCTTCTGCCAATCATTATGCCATATTCCTCCTTATATAAAGCCCAGCCTCCCAGATTAACTGTTCTGCATATAGATTGAAAAAAGTATAGAGAAAGGATGCATCCCTGGGGTACTCCTTTTCTGCTTTCAAATCACACAGTGTTTCCTTGCTATATTCTGACAACTGCTTCCTGGTCCAAGAATATAGATTTCACATGAGCACAATCAAGTGTTCCAAGATTCCCATTCTTCTCTGAGTTAGCCACAATTTGTTGTGATCCACACAAATTCCTTTGCATAGCCAATGAAACACTGGTAGACATTCCTCTGGCACTCTCTGCTTTCAGCTAAGATCTGTCTAATATTGGCTATAATGTCCTATTGCCATGGTCTTTTTTAAACCCAGACTTCACATCTGACAGTTTTCTGTTGATGTGTTGACAAGGTCATTTTTGGGTAATTTTCAGCAGAATCTTGCATACATAGAATATGAATGATATTGTTCAATAATTTTCACTCTCTGTTGGATAACCTTTTTTGAATGGGAATAAATATGGAACTTTTCTAGTCAGTAGGCCAAGTGGCTGTTCTCCATATTTTTTGACACAACCTGGTGAACATGCCCAGGGTAACATCTGTTTGCTGAAATATGTCAACTGATATGCTATTAATTCCTGGAGTCTTGCTTTATGCCAATTTCCTCAGAGCAACTTGATCTTCCTCCGTCATTACCATAGCCTCTTGATTATATGTTGTTTCATGAAATTCTTCTGTGCTAGACAATTTCTTTGGTACAGTGACTCTGTATAC
Source organism: Elephantulus edwardii (assembly GCF_000299155.1). Classification (NCBI taxonomy): domain Eukaryota; kingdom Metazoa; phylum Chordata; class Mammalia; order Macroscelidea; family Macroscelididae; genus Elephantulus; species Elephantulus edwardii. Next base: position 3,505,129 of record NW_006400025.1, read on the forward strand.
TTATTCCATCTTCTTTTAATGCTACCTAGGTCATTCAACATTCTGCTCACAGTATCCTTAAGAATTGCAACTTGAGGCTTGAATTTGTTCTTCAGTTTCTTTAGCTTAAGAAATGGTGAGCTTGCTTATCCCTTTTGATTTTACAACTCCAGCTCTTTGCACATTTCATTATAATATTTTGCTTTATGTTCCTAAGCTGTCCTTTGAAATCTTCTGTTCAGCTCCTTAACTTCCTGATTTCTTCCCTTTGCTTTGGCTTCTTGTTCCTCTAGTGCAATGTTCAGAGGCTCTTCTGATATACATCTTTGTCTTTTCTTCTCCCTCCATCTTTGTAATGACCTATTGCATTTCTCATGGATGATATTCTTGATATCCTCCCACAGCTCATCTGATCCTTGCCCATTAGTATTCAAGTCCTCAAACCTGTTCCTGAAATGATTTTTAAGTTCAGAAGAGATAGACTCCATGTCAAACTTTGATTCTTGTGGATTTGATTTTATTTTCTTTAGCTTCAGTTTGAAATTGCATATGAGTAGATGATGATCTGATCCACAATCACCACCTGGTCTAGTTTTCACAGCTGGTACTGAGCTTCTAGAAATAATTTTTCCTACAGATGTAATCAATCTGATGCTTGTGTAGGCCATCAGGTAAGGGCCCTATGTATAGTTACCATTTGTTTTTCTTATAAAAGGTATTTGCAATGAATAAATCATTGATTTCACAGAATTCTTTCTCCGGCCTCATTTCTGTCACCAAGTCCATGTTTCCCAGCTACTGATCCTTCTTCCTTGTTCCCAAAGTTGGTAGAAGTCATCTATTTCCTCCTCTTTGGCTCTGGTTGTTGGAGCATGCGTTTGAATGGTAGTAGTATATGCATTTTGAATGGTAGTAGTAGTAACATTTAGAAGCAGGAGTGACAGCCACTTCCTAAACAAGTCCCTGGAAACTCTATGAACTTTGATAAATGATGATACTTAATAGAAAAGCTTCAGGCCTTTTTCCCCATAAGGTCACTATGAGCCATGCTTGACTCGATGGCAATCAACAATAACAGTATTAACAGGTCTTTCTTGTATGCATATCAATATTATCTTGTCTCTCACAACAGTGTATTTCAAAATGGATCTAGAAATAAGGTTTGGTTGTTTTTTTTTAACTCTGAAGGCAACCCCATTTTTTCCCTCATCTTTCGTTTTCCAGCATAGTAGATTATATGATTGTCTGATTTAAAATGTCCCATACCAATCTATTTCATTTCACCAATGTGTAGTATGTCAATATTTATGTATTCTATTGAAGTTCAATATCAAGAAAACAAAGATTCTCACCCCTGGGCCAATTGGCAGTATGGATGGTGAAGAGATTGAGATAGTTAACAGTTTTAATTTGCTTGGCTCCACAGGCAACATTCTTGGTAACAGCAGCCAGGAAATCAGGAGACGAATTTCATTGGGAAAATCAGCTGTGAGGGACCTCTCAAGAGTACTGAAGTGCAATGACGTCAGGCTGGAGACTAAGGTGCACCTGATCCAGTCTATAGTCTTTGCAATTACGTGCTATGCATTGGAGAGTTGGACAATGAATAGGGATGATAGAAAGAGAATTGGTGCCTTTTATTTGTGATGCTGGAGAAGAGTGTTGAATATACCATGGACCACCAGGAGAACAAACAGGTTTGTCCTGGAGATGGTGAAGCCAGAATGTTCCCTGGAGTCAAGGATTCTGAAGCTTTGTCTGACATACTTTGGGCATGTTACAAGGAGGGACTGGTCCTTGGAGAGGGACACCACGTTTGGGAGAGTGGAGGGCCGGAGCAGGAAAGGAAGACCCTCGATGAGATGGATCAATTCTGTGAGTGGAGTGGTGGGAATGAATGTGTTTGAGACAGCGAGATTGGCACAGGGTAGAATGGAATTTAGGGCTCTTGTGCATAGGGTCACTATGAGTCGCAAATGACTCGATGGCACATAACAACAACAACATTGAAAATTGAGAAACAATGATATTGATGGAAAAGCAGAGTCCCCATGAGTTGACCTCAACTCAAAGGTAATCAGCAGCAACAACAACAACAACAACAATGTATTCCTTAAAATTCCCAATTGTCCTGCACTCATACTTTTCACATTCTGTGTTCCAATCAGTAGGATCTGTTTGTAACTATTCCTCTTCCTTTTAAATTTCCAATACAAGGACAGCCTCTGGTGCCATATCTGCTAGTGTAATCTAAGTGTGTTCTGTTGTACATAGGCTTTTTGAAGGGCCTGTTATTTCAGAAGTAGATGGCCAGTTTTTCTCCTTAGTCTGTCTTAATTTGGGTGCTAAGCCTTAGAGCAATATTTTACAGATAAGCATTTTTACCCAATAGAGCCAATGAGAGTACACAGATAAGATGAAATGTTGGTGCCCTTAGGTGCATGTGTTTTGTTCCCTCCCTCACCCCGCCCTGCCAGCATTCAGCTCAATTCCCTCTCTTTATCCCTTCAACATGTCTCATTCCCTGCCTCTAGCCAACGTTGGTTTAATGACTCAGGCCTCCCACCACCCATGTCCATCCATTTCCTCTCCACTTCCCTGGAGCAGGGATGGCAGCGGGGTCTTTACATGGCTGAGTGGTCTTCATGTGGCAGTCTAGTACTCTGGTCAGGTCCAGACAAGAGGCTTGTTTGTCCAGGTAGGAGGTAAATAGAAGATGCTAAGAATACAACGTTCTGGTGGCCTCATTTTAAGAAGCTGTGCTGCCAACCCAAAGGCATGTGCTTCAAATCCACCAGCTGTTCTGTGGGAGTAAAAGATGAGAAATCTCCCATGCAATTACCTGCCTCTGAAAACTCACCAGAATGTCAGCTATGCATTGGTTCTTACTCGACATAACACATCAATAGCAAGAAAAAAATGAGGTAATTTTAATCTGTTAAATGTCACTGAATTGGCTCTGATTCATGCCCTTTCCCCCCAGTGTACAGCAGAATTATACATTGCCAGTCCAATACATCATCCTCACCAACACTGGCATTCTTGAGTCTACTGATGCTTTCCAACCTATTAACCTTTTATTCCAGTTGTCCTGCTGTATGGGACAATGTTGTTATGTGCCATCGAGTACCTGAAACTTATAGTGAACTTATGTACAATAGCTCTGAACTCTGCTCTATCTTGAGCCAATCTCACTGTATCTGACACACCTACCCTCATTACTCCAGTTACGGTGTCAATCCATCCCATCTGGAGCTTCCTCTCCTGGGCTATTACTCCAACTTTCCAAACATGATGTCCTCCAAACTGGTCTCTCCTTATCATGTGCCAAAAAAAAAAAAAATCCTTGAGCTTCAAAATCCTTGCCTCCAAGGAGCAGTTTGGTCTCACCATCTCCAAAATAGATCTGTTTGTTCTATTCCATGGTGTATTAAATTCTCTTCACCAGCACCAAAACTCAAAGGCATTGAGTTTTTTTCTATTTTCCTCATTCACTGTTCAGCTCTCTGATGCCTGGTAAGTAATTGCAAAGATCATGGTTTGGATTAGGTGTACCTTAGTCTCTAGGCTGATATTGTTTGTATAGGACAATATATAGTGACAATGTATTGTGATAGATTTTCATTGTTTAATTTTTAGAAGTAGATCACAAGGTCATTCTTTCCCTCTAGGTTGTCTGAGTCTGGAAGCTTCACTGAAACCCGTGAATCACTGATGATCTTACTGGAATTTCAAATATCAGAAGGATTCCAATCTCTTAGCAACTCAGATGTCACCACAGGATAACAAACTGACAGATGGTGTTAACAGTCATAACGATTAGATATTCTTGTCATAATTGTTGTTGTTAAATAGCATTGAGTAAAAAATGACACATAGCTGACCCATCAGTAGTTTTTCAGAGGCAAACATTGCACCGAAGAAGATCTTTCACACATGAAGCAACTCACTGGTGGATTCTAAACACAGCACAACTTCTTCCCATAGGCCAGCAGAATTTCAACAAAGTACAGGTATTAATTTATTTCCCAGGGTGCTAGTAGTCTTTCCAGCAGAAGAATGGACAATCTTCTCCCTAATTATTAACTGCTTCTGAAAACCCCACTGGAGGTTCAGTTATAGGTTCGTTCCAACGTAACAGTGCATGGCAACAACAATAACAGTAGTAATTCCTAGTCTGAGTAAGTAATGCTATCTTACACTGAGTCACCATACTGATTAGCCCATGAAGCTAGAGACTGCCAGGTCACTTCTGTGCTTCAATGCTCTTTTTAAGTGTCCCCAAGATTGCAAAGCTCTCAGGGGACCAGTGACCTGACCTTGGGGACTTGAAGCATTTGAGAAGCTTGATTTCAAATAAAACCAGAGATGGGAAAGATTGGTTATTGTGATGAGAATGGACATATGGGAATTTTCCAAATGGCTTGAAGACTTGGCTATATAGGAGACTTCTGAAGTGCTCTACTTCCAAATACAGGAAGACAGTCACTGATCACTGTAGTACTCATCTGTTTCATCTCAGCCTGCTGCATGGGGAGGAAAAGAGCGTAGTAGGCAGATGGTAACAGAAGAGCAGAGGCCAGGGACCAAATGTGGAGGTTTAATGTTTCTAGAACCCCTATCTTGATTTAGACAGTACAGCATATGGTTTTCTAGTGGGAAAGACCTCAAGATCCTAAAGGGAAGTCATGTTGTGGGAACAGATTGCAGCACCACAATTGCAACGCCTTTGTGGGCTGTGGAAAGGGTAGAAGCATGGGCAATTCACTTTAACGTAGGCAAGGAAGAGAGAAACCAAAGAGATGCAAAGAGATCTTGCTTCATGCTGGTTTATCCATGTGAAGCCAGAGTGATGAATCCAAGTTTTGAAAAAAAGATGTGTTCATTTTTGCAACTCTGATGATTGTTAATCTTTGAGTGGCTTTCTATGATATTAGGTAAACATTACCATTTTCACATGCTCCCACAGAGTCTGCATGATCTGCCTCCACACGTACCTTGTAAAACTCCCTCTCCTATTCTCTGACCTCTATCCACACAGGCTTTCTTTTGGTTTCTCAATGTTTCTCTTCTTCCAATCTCAGACTTATTCTCTACATGGAACACCCTTCCTTTCCCTGATTCACTAACTAGTAAGTTATTTTCAGTCTTCAGATTTCAGCTTAGACACTTCATTTGTGTGATCCTCAGCTCAGTATCTGCTTTCTTAGGTAGCTCACAACAAAGACCAAGTCTTTTATTCATTATTATGTCTGTAACTCACAGTGTGGAAACTGGTATGCAATAGAAGAAAATGGAAAACTATTCTTTATGTTCATGTGAGTATGGACACACACACACACACACACACACACACACACACACACACAGACGAGCTTGTCTCTATACACTAACAAGTTTTGTAGCAATTCATTAGTAATTGGTTACATATTATGGCATATCACATAAGGTTGAAGTATATAGGTTATTCCTAAACTAATGATTCATTCTTCTAGAAATTATCCCCAGTCACTATCATCATAATTCACAGAGTTGTGACCAGAAAATCAGGTAGAAATTTACAGGACTTGGTCTCTGCTATAGCTGTGTGGAACTGTGGCATTAAAACACTTCAAATTAACCCATTCTTATTTTCTCTGTTAGGAATGAGCAAATAGAGCACAAGGAGGCAAGGTAGATCTCAACAAAAGACTTTTAAATCCAATAGCTTTTAGTGTGCCCATTTTTTCAGGCTCACACAGAAACAGAAAATACCATTCTTCCCAGAAGTAAGAAAGAAGTAGACAGTTTTACCAATAAATTTCCTTGGACTGACAATAATAGTTAACTGAGTTTCTTACAACCTTTTTGTTTCCAGTTAGTTTCTCATGAGGTTCAGCACTTCCTATCAATGTGTCAGTTCTTGCAAAACTCCCTTATAGATGAAGATAGCAGAAATGAGTTTCTATCTCTTGCAACCAAAGCCTTTCATAAATATGCCTATAAACATAAACAAGCACCACTTAAGGGAACTGCAAAGTCAACACCAACGCAAATGCAAGAGGAGAAGAAGTAAGCCACAAGTTATCAAATGCAATTCAGTCTCTCTCTGCTATCTGCATAATATATTTAAGTTCACAGACCTTACTGATATGAATTCATTGGTTCAGTAGGACACAACTAAAATCTTGTCTTCCAACATCTCGTTGCATGCTCACAATTTTTTCCTTCTATTTTCAGCTTGACATTGGGATGACTATCCATCTCACCATGTCCTCTGGTCATAGTTTATCTGGTGTGTGACCTATGTCAGATCAGTCCAAATACATCCTCCTATTATTCAAAAGAAAACTCAAGTGAACAGTATCTTCTTTTCACAATGGCAAGGCTGCAAAATCTGAACCTGTGAAGCTATCAGTTCATCCAAATGGTTATGTTGTTTGTTGTGACAATATTGACAAAATTGTGCCAGATGTTATTTTACAATTCTGAGGGTGCAGTGATGAATCTAGTATACATGCCCTTGTCTTCATGAGATTCATATTACTCAAATTGTCATAAAAATGACATCCTATAATGACCTAAACATAGATAAAGGAACCACAGTGTTTATGGGAGCACAAAGGAGGGATGGGCACCTATTCAGACTTGAGAATGGGTTTCAAGGAAGACCTCAGTCTTAGCCAAGGTAGAGAAGAAGGAAGGAAGAGAAGCTTCAGAGACCTAAAGTGAGAAAAATCATGTTTGGGATGTTCAGGCAATTGTAAGGAAATCGTTACACCAGAAATTAAAGGGAGAAGAAAAGCAATAAAAGGAGTCCAATAGGTAAGAGAAATGTCTTGAAGAGACCTGGCTCCTTGTCTCTAAAATTCCAATGCTGTAAGCCCCCAAAAGGCTATGGCTACCAAAAGTCCACTTCGACTGGCCAAATCTTAATGCCAGAGGCCAAAGTCATGGGCACAGCCCTTAAGAAAATCCCTTAGGCCTTTCTTTCTTGTTCTGTTGCAAAAACACAAGAAACACTCCTAACTCATAGTTGTATCTGTATTACTGTGAGAAGATTGCTCAATGTGGATGCCATTCACTCCTCTTTGTAGTTCGTTCTTTAATGACAGAGGATGACTTTTCAAGTGTGTTCACAAAGATTATAATGCAAGGAAGATTAGCATGTAATAAGTCACTGAACAGCTATTTTGGGATCACCATCTGCGGAGGTATGAAGAAAGAAGAATTGAGCAGAAAGAGGAATTGAGTTGCAATGTAGTTGCAACACAGCATCAGTCCATCTGATGTGGAAGGAGCTTTTGATACATGGTGGCCTTTGCAAAGAAAGCAGACTTTAATCCTCCCGCATTGACTGGATACAGTCATTGGATACAGACTTCCTTTGAGAAGGGGATGTCACCACTTCAACTGTAAGAAGTTCTCAGGAAGGGGATCTGCAAGGTTTCCAGAGGCAAGCTATTTCAGAAATGGATGCCACTCCTGCTTCCAAGCTTCTTTTAATCAGGGAGCTTCACCAAACACTATCTACCATGGGTAACCAATATTGCATTTGACACATCAGTGTCATAGTGTTTAGCATCACAGAAACCATGAGTTACCTCTGTACAGCAAATGGACACGTGAGTGCTATACCACTTAGGAGAATGTTTGACCACAAAGAATTAAAACCGTGCCTGAGGGCCACAGGCCCAAGGGTCCAAATGCCTTTTTAAATAAGAGGCCAAATACAGTCAACTCATAGCCAACTGCTAGTAGACAATGCCCCAGAGTCTCACCAGAAGCAGAAACCAAAACCCCTGTAGAGTCAGACTGCTTCAGAATATTCCCCATCTGGATTCCAGACCCTTACTGGTGAATAAATGCCTTTTTAAATAGGAGGCTGAATACAATCAACTCACATCCAATGACCAGTGAATATGCCCCAGAGTCTCACCAGCAGATACAACAGAAAATAATTGGCCCATCCAAGGAAGTATGAATGGAGATGGTACCTATTAAATATTTAATGGGCCAGACACCCCATGCTAGGTACTTTTTCCCCCTCTACTAGTTTATTTACAAAATTCAAATACAAATTTGAACAAATCCTTTCAATTTACCTCACCTTCCACCCATCAAATTGCACAACCCAATGATTATTCCCCCTGTACATCCACATTCCTCTGCTTCCAGCCTCTTCCACACCTCTTGGATCCTTACTTTATATGTGTTAAATGTTATAACCCATTTAATAACCATGTGGATGTTTTACAGATGGCAAACCAGATTGATTAAGGAGGAATAACTTGTCAAAGGTTAGAGTCAGGAAAAAGCAGAACCTTGGCTTTCTCCATAACATCTAAAAGTCTTCTTGTAAAACCAGGAGATGCTGAGAGCTTTATGGTCTGACTAGTACTTGAACTTGTTTCCACCCAGGAGTTCTGAGATGTGAGAGTGTCAGTCTTTGTGTCATGTAGTAGAACTGTCTCTTTAACATTGGCATTGGTCTTTCTTTCTGGGTTTAACGTGTTACAGTTTCAAAGTTCTGATAGGGCTGGTCAGAAAAAGTTTAAGGTTAGAGAAGGCGGGACACCAATACAGAAAAAAGGAAACTATTGGTGAAGGAAATGAGTATATAGAGAAGTCATTTTTCAAATGAGAGCTTAGAAGTGCTGTGGATTAAGACCTGGAATCTGAATATTGATACTGTTGCTAGGCCAAGGGAGGAGCAGGCACATATGTGTCAATGTGTGTACATGTACATGGCCAACTGATGTAGGATCAAACAAGTCACTGATCCTTTCCATTCGTTTTCAATAAGAAAATACTCCAGATTGATCTAGGTAGATTTGTTTTTCTCATTAGAGGAAATTTACTTTTTCTTCGCTGCAGAATAAAGTCTTAAAATAACAAACAAAATAAGTTTAAGTTATGATAATTATTCTTACTGTAAAGTTTAAAAAGAGGGAAAATTATTCTATAGTTAAGTTTTATTTGTTTTTGCTTTGAAAGCAGTTTTATTTCACTTGCAACTGAGGGGACAGCATGAACTCAATTTTGTGTGGCCGCCCCCCCCCCCAAATCCAACCTTGAAAAGAACTCATTAATTCCAGAGGCAGAAGTGAGCCATAAAAATTCTTAGCTTTAGAAGCGGGCAATTAAAAAAAAAAAAAGAAGCGGGCAATTAAGGGTAAAACAAACACAGATGCGTTGGAAAGCCTTATTAGGTAGAGTCTTATTCCTGCAAGTTTAGAATTAACCTGTTTAACCTGTGCTATGTTACTCAAAGCAAAGACGGACATGACTCTGGAAGAAGTGTATATGTGACACGGAAAGGGCAAAGGCAGACAAAGTAGCCAGTCAATCAAAAGCCGATCCACATGACTGATCTGCCTGCCCACCAACAATGTGCCCAATTACTCTGCCCCAAAAGAAAGTACTTGGGAAGGCCTTAAAAACAGTCGTGCATAAGGACTTGGGGCTCTTGCCACATTTCCACTAAGGGAGGGAGCCTCTGCATGTGGGAAACTGTTCTGCAATATAAAGCACTCTTTGTTAATTACATATATAAGTAGATGTCCTTTAAGACAGCACTTCGTGGGCCTAACAGTAACCAAAATTTCATTTGTAATTGCATCTTTCAAAGTGTTAGACATTTGTTAGTTTTGTATTTCTGATTACCTTCAATCATCATCAAGTTATCATCTCAGAACCATGTTGAATATTCTAGCCTACAATTCAGTGTGTTTTAACAATTAACGGTGAACTCAGGGATATAGATTTTTAACTAAACACTCAAACTAGTTTATTAAATTTCTGGAAGAAAGTTTATAGTCAAATTGGACTTTTTTTTTTTTTTTAGTACTGGTTTACTTACAAAGTTCGCATACATTGTTTATCACACTGAATCTTTCCCTTTGCTTTACCCACAGCTCCCTCTACCTTTCAAATTGTGCTCCCCTATGAATAAGCTCTCCCATCTCCAGCCCATTCTCACTCTTCTACTTCCCCTCCTTTCCTTAGATGCTAGTACTCATTCTACAATAATGGGCTTAGAAAGTCTTTTTCTTTATGAGATTGATTTAATTCACCTTCCAAGTTAGATAGTAATTTACATAATCATTGCTCCTGTGTGCTTCATTGTGTACCATAAATTCTCAATCCATTCAACTGTGGTTGGACAATGGGGCTGTTTTCACATTTTTGCTATGGTGCTATGCTGAACATTGGTTTACAAGTCTCTGTGCCTCAGTTTTCATTTTCTCAGGGTATATTTCAAGCAGTGGAATTGCTGGGTCATATGGATTTTCTATGTACATGTTTTTGAAAAAACGCCAAACTGCCTTCCGGAGTTATTGTATCATTTTATAATCCCACCAACGATATGTACAAGTTTCTATCTTACCACATCCTCTCCAACATTTATTACTTGCTGCTCTGCTAAACTTGACCACTGCTAATGGGGTAAGATGGTATCTCAGTGTGATTTTGAGCAATTCTTCATGAGTCTGTTCCCAGTCAGTAGGTTTTCTTTGTACCTTGTTGGAAAAAATTTTTGATGAGCACAGAGTTTTAATCTTTAGAAGGTCCTGTTAATAAATTATATCCTCTCCAGATTGTGCATTTCTGGCCATATTTAGCAGTCCCTTTGTACAGTACACTAGGCCTTCTAAGCTTGATCTCAATTTGTCTTTTATGAACTTTATGGTTTGGGATTTTTCTCCCAGGTCTTTTATGTACCTTAAGTTGATTTTTGTGGTGTGAGATGTGGATCCTATTTCAGCTTTCTGCGGGTAGCAGTCCAGTTTTGCCAGCACCATGTGTTGAAGAGGTTGTCATATCCCCATTTGATAGGTTTTATTTCCTCATCAAATATCAGTTGGCTGTAGATAGATGGGTCCATTTTTGGGTTTTCAATTCTGTTCCATTGGTCTATGTGCCTGTCAATATACCATGTTGTTTTGCTTACTACTGCTATGTAATATGTTTTGAGGTCTGGGAGTGATGTGCCTTCCACTTCATTTTGTTTTTCAGAAGTGTTTTGCTTACTTAGGGTCTCTTTCCAAATAAATTTGAAAATTTCCCTTTCAATCTCCTTGATAAATGAATTTGATATCTATATTGGGATTGCATTGAACATGCAGATTGTTTTGGTAGGACTGTAATTTTCACAATATTGAGTCTTCCTATCCATGAACAGGAAACAGTTTTTTCCATATCTTTAGGTCATCTATTGTGTCTTTCAGAAATATTCTGTCGTTTTCTTTGTGTAGGTCTTTCGTGGCACTTGTTAGGTTCACTCCCAAGTATTTCAATTTGTGGCTGGCTATTGTAAATGGTATTACTTTCTTGGTTTCCTTCTCTGAATTCTCTTTGTTACTATATTGGAATCCCACTGGTTTTTGGATATCGATTTTATACCCTACGACTCTACTAAATTGATCTATAGTTCTAAGAGGTTTTTGGTTGAGTCCTTGGCATTTTCTGTGTACACTATCATATCATCTTCATATAACGACAGTTTCACCATCTCGTTGCTGATCGGGGTGCCTTTATTTCCTTCTATTGTTGTATTGCCCTAGCAACTACTTCCAGTACAATGTTAAATAGAAGAGGTGACCATAGGAATCCTTGTCTGGTCCCTGCCTGTTTATAAAGAAAATGTTTTTAGTCTTTTAGGAGTGATATTGACGTGTGTGTGTGTGTGTGTGTGTGTGTGTGTGTGTGTATTTCACTATGTTGAGGAAATTCCATTGTATTCTAATTTTGTGGAGTGTCTTAATCAGGAAGGAGTATTGGATTTTGCCAAATGCCTCTTCTGCATCAATTGCTAGGATTATATGTTTCTTATTATTTATTTTGTTAATGTGGTGGATTACTTTGGTTGCTTTTCTTATGTTGAATCATCCTTGCATACATCTTATGAATCCCATTTGGTCATATAAATTATTTTTTCTATGTGCTTTTGTATTCTGTTGGCTAGGATTTTTGAAATGGAATTTTGCGTTCGAGAGAGATATTCATCTGTAGTTTTCTTTTTGGCTATATCTTTGCCTTTTTTGGTATTAAGATTACGCTTGCTTCATACCATACCTCTGGGAGTGTTCCTTCCTTTTTTATTTTTTTAAATAAGTAGAATTGGTGATAAATTTTCTCTGAATATTTAATAGAATTCAGCTGTGAAGCTATCTGCTCCAGGACATTTTTGTGGGGGAGTCTTTTTATGACCTGCTCAATTACTTCTATTCTGATGAGTCTCTTCAAGTATTCTACCTGTCAAAGTGTCAAACTGGGAAGGGCATGAGTTTTAAGGAATTAATCCATTTCCTCTAACTTTTCAATTTATCAGAATATTCCAATATTATAGATTTAATTTCCTCTTGTTCTGTTGGGATGTCACAGCTATTATTCATTAACTGAGTTATTTGTGTCTTCTCTCTTTTTTCTCTCTTTTGTTATGTTTTCCAATGGTTTTTCAATTTTACTGTCTCTTTAAAAAAAATCACAACAAACAGCTCCTGGTTTTGTTGATGGTTTCAATTGTTTTTCTGTTTTCTATCTCATTCATATCAGCTCTTGGCCTTACAACTTATTTTCTTCTAGAGGCTGTAGGCTTAGATTATTATTATTTTTATATTTGATGAAGGTGTTGAGTTATATTATTAATTTTGCTTCTTTCTTCATTTTTTATGTGTTTGCCTATTGCTATGAACTTCCACCTGAGGACTGCCTTAGCTGCATCCCAGAGGTTTTGGTACATTGTATTTTCATTATAATTTGTTTCAAGGAACTTTTTAATTTTATTCTTTATTTTTTTTCTATAACAATTCATGTTCTAGCAGGGTGTTATGTAGCTTCCATGTTGGTGGCTTTAAAAGTTTTATCCTCTTGTGGTTAAGTTCTAGTATTATGGCATTGTAGTCTGAGAAGATATTTTGTATTATTTCAATGTTTTTAATTTGTTGAGGCTTACTTTGTGACCCAATATGTGATTAATTCTGGAGAATGTATCATGTGCATTTGAGAAGAAAGTGAATTGAGTTTTTGTTATGTGTAGTGTCCAATAGGTCTTCTTGCCTGACTGTGTAGTTAAGGTCATCTGCAGATGGAAGGAATATACGGAGTCATTATATAGAAAGAAATTGGCAGATACAGAGGAATTTAAAGAAATAACATATGAGCAAGAGCCTATGGTGATGAAGGAAGAAGTTCAAGCTG
>NW_006400025.1:3521430-3525283 GCF_000299155.1 Elephantulus edwardii
TGGTGCTCAAGTATTTTATAAATGCTAGATATAAGTCCCTTATCTGACATGTCATTACCAAACACTTTTTCCCAGTCTGTGGCTTCCCTTTTTACCCTGTTGGAGAAGTTTTTGGACGTGCACAGGGATTTGATTCTTAAAACGTCCCATTCATCTATTTTATCTTCTCCTGGTTGTAGATTTTTCAAGATACTTGGGAGACTGTTTATGTTCTGGACTAGGACTACTAGAATTCTTCCAAGCTTTTCTTTAATGAAGTTTATAGTCCTTGGTTTTAGTCCTAGATCCATGATCCACCTTGAGTTGGTTTTTGTATATGGAGTGAGGTGTGGATCTTGCTTGTGTCTTCTGCAGTTATTTTTCCAATTTTTGCCAGCACCATTTGTTAAAAAGGCTGTCATTTCCCCACTTAACTGATTTCATCTCCTTTTCAAAAATCAGTTGACCATATGTAGATGGCCTGATTTCTGGGCTCTCAATTCTATTCCATTGATCTATGTGTCTGTCATTGTACCAGTACCATGCTGTACTGACAGGTTTTACCATTGCCATTTTGTTGTGTGATTTTTTGTTATTGTTTCCTGTGATTATGTTCCCTCCACTTTCCTTTGGTGTCTCTGTGTGAAGGATTTCCCTAAAAGATCTTGTAGATTTGGTCTTATTTTCACAACTACCTTAAGGGTTTGTTTTTTTTTCTGTGAAGTATATTATTTGTTTTTCATATTTGATGGAGAGCTTTGCAGGGTAAAGGATCCTTAGTTGGCAATTCTCTTCTTCAATTTTCTGTATAAGCCATCCCATTGTCTTCTTACTCGCAATGTTTCTACTGTAAATTCAGAATTTAATCTAATTGTTTTTCCTTCATAGTTGACTTTTTGCTTTTCTTAGGCTGCATTCAGCATTCTATGCTTATTTTTTATTTTGGAGAATTTGATTATGATAAGCCTTGTTGTTTTCCTTTTTGGGTCTAGTTTATTTGGTGTTTGCTGAGCTAGCAGAATGTGGATTTTCTCATTCTTTAAAATACCTGGGAAGTTTTCTTTTAATACCTCTTCCACAATTTTCTCCATTATTTCCCTATGCCTCTCAAATTCTGAAATTCCAGTCATATATTTGTTATTCCTTTTGATGTCATCTCACATGATTCTAAAGTGTTCTTCATTTTCTTTATGTCTCATCTCTGATTTATGTTCTAGTATGTTTCCATTGAGGTTCTTGTCTTCCAGCTCACTGACTCTTTGCCCCATCTTTTCTGTTCTAATTTTTTGTCTTCTAGCATGTTTGACACTTCTTCCAATTCAGTCTTAATATGTTGGATTCCATTTTCATGCCTTTCTGTTATTTCTAGTATTGTGTTGCTAGTGCCCTCTCTATCTTTTGATTTTTTTTAAATTTTTATGCCTCTTTATTTATAGTTTCAATTCTTTCTGCCATTTTTTGCATTTTTTTATATTTATGCAAGTTCTTCCTCATCAATATATTTCTTCTGGTTCCATGTCTCTGGAGCATTTTTCTTTCTTTCTAGTTTTCATCATTTTTTCCATCATTTGCACTTTCTTCCATAGCTGTTCATATAACTCTTCATCAATATTTTTTTTCTGTTTCTCTACCTCTAAGATATTCCCTTTGTTTGTGGCTTCCATTGTTTCTTTGATCATTTGTACTTTCATGCATAGCTGTTTGAATGCCTCCATACCAACATATATAATATTCCTTCTTGACTCAGGATTATTCATGAGGTCTCTAATAGTCTCTGCTTTTTTTTTTAAGAAGGCTTAATTTGTTTTTTGTTTGTTTGTTTGTTTTGTTTTGTTTTGTTTTGTTTTTACAGTGTTTAAAACTGCCTGCTGCTTTCTTGGCAGTATGTGAAGTTTTTCTGGATAAGTGTTAGGTCATTTCTATTGTGTTTGCAAAAGTTATTGTTGGTTCTTGCCTTTAAATGTTATTAATTAGTTACCAAGTTAAAATGCTCAGTCTATGAGATGAGCTACTCATTCTATTGTATGTCCTTTCAGGGAAAATTTGCCTTTCCTAAAGTCCTTAGGTTCTCTCTGTTCTGTACTGCAGCCCTGTAGGAATCTCAACTTGAAATAGTCCCCTGACATCAATTCTATAGTCCTCTTTCAAGTATTAAGTGACTGAGTGGTGTGAGACTAGGCGTTGATACTTTTTTTTCCCTGGAGCTTAATGTCTTCTTTTGTCTCTGGAGTGGCACAAGATTAGAGATCAGGGCTGCCAGCTCAAGCAGCTTGCATGCACGGTGTCTCAAGTCAGCCCCCTCTCTTTCTCACAAAGAGCTACAAAATTCTTTCTTTGGCTTGAAATTCTGTATACTAAAGTCTCTTGTCCTGTTTGACCTCTGGATGGCCCATAGCCACAGAGACAAGGACTCCTCAGTTCTGTCTCCCCACATGCAATCTAGATGAATTTGTAAGGTAACTGTCATTCTCTGGTAAAGGCTTATTACCTCTCACCCTGATAGAGGATGGGATAATGTTCTCTTAGGAGCTCTGGTGGCTTAGTGGTAAGGAATTGTGCTTCCAATGCAAAGATAAGTGGTTCAAATCCACTAGCTGTTCCACAGAAAAAGAATAATTAATCAACTCCTGTGCAATTTACTGCCTCTAAAATCCCACAGGATTACCTATGGGTAGCTTTTAACTTCATGGTACAACAACCACAGAGACATGTGGGGATCAATGAAGAGGAAGCAAAGCCTGAGGGGGAAAAGGAGTGAGCCAAGGACAATGCCTTCCTTTGGCCGAAAGTTTTCTCAATTTTTAAAATACCCTGCTCAAAAATCTCTTGATGTTGATAAAATTAAAAACAAAACTGATTGCCATCACACCAACCTCAATTCATGGTAACCCTATGAAAGCCACAATAGAACTGTCTTCTAGAATTTTCAATGGTGTTTTGTTTTTATATGAGAGTAGATTGTAGGCCGTCCCTTAGGGCACATCCAGTAGACTTAAACCTCCAATCTTTTGGGTAGCCATCAAATGCAAAGGGTTTGCACAATACTTTGATAATACTAGCAAAGTTTTGTTAGAATGACTTGAACACGTTAGCTTAGCAAAACTGTCATACAATTTTTGTTTTTGTTTTAATTTTCTACTAGTGTATTTACAAATTCGAATACATTGTTTTCAAGAACAAATTCGTTCCATTTCCCTCACCCCCTCATTCACCAAATTGTACAACCCCATGATTCATCTCCCCTCCCCCTGCACATCCTCATCCCTCTGTTTCCAACTTCTCTCACCCCTCTTAGATCCTTATACTCATTCTACAATAATAGATTTATACAATATTTATCCTTGTGGTACTGAGCTACTTCACTCAGTATAATGCTCTCCAGTCCCTCTCAAATTAGGTCATAATTTGCAAAATCCTTGCTCCTGCGTGCTGCATAGTATTCCATTGTGTGAATGTACCATAATTTCTCAATCCATTCATTTGTGGGTGGATATTTGGGCTGTTTCCATGTTCTTGCAATGGTGAATAATGTTGCTATGAACATTGATGTACAAATCTCAGTTTGTGCCTCAGTTCTCATTTCTCAGGTGTCATACATATTTTTGTGGTGAATAAGATGATTTGTCTTTTTGTAACTTACTCTCTTCCTAGTAGTGCATTCTCTACTTAAAGTGTCTGCTGTTAATAGACTGACCCCTAATCTCATCTAGATAGTGCTTGACTGTGTGTTTTTCCATACTTTCACTTTCAATTTTTCTGTGCTTATTTTAGGCAACTCTATTGCAAAGGCATTTGACTGTGTGGATCATAACAAACTGTGGCTGACTCTGAGAAGAATGGGAATCCCAGAACATTTAATTGTGCTAATACAAAA
>NW_006400025.1:3526218-3526938 GCF_000299155.1 Elephantulus edwardii
AGCAGGGTTTAGGGCTGTTGTGCATAGGGTCGCTATGAGTCGGAAACGACTCGACGGCACATAACAACAACAACAACAACAACATTGCAAGAGCATGTCATTAGATTATAAAATCTAATCTAACAATCTTTTAACTAAGAAATTTCATTTCTGCTTTAGGCTGTGATCTTGGGGTTTTTTTTAAAATTCAGTTCACACTAAATTTTGAATGTTTAATTCTTTTCATCATCTCTTTTTTGTGGCTCTTTTATTTTGAGGAGAAAAAGATATACTTATTACAATAATTTGTTGGTTTCTTATTCTAGACCCCTCCCTTGTACTGTTCCTATAGCCAAAATTTTTGTTTCTGTTCTCTTAATGGCTGTTCTTGGCATTTTACCATAAGCATTTTGTTTTTCACAATCTAGTGTTAGTAGCTATCTGAACTTTCTTTCGCAAAATATACCATTGAGTATTGTGACTTTAATTATGTCTCAATCTATATGTCACCCTTTTCCTAATCCTACATAACTGCTATTAGTTTGCAAGTGAGATAGGATTTGTTTAGATTTTCTACGTGCTTACCAAGCTCTTAGTTCATCATTCTAATTCAAGAGTGCCTGTGGGAAACAGAATGATATTTGCCCACAAATGTCTACATTCTCATCTCCAGAGCCTGTGACAATGTTATACCACATTGCAAAGAAGGAATTAAAAAAACAGAGTGTGGATTTTAGCCAA
>NW_006400025.1:3527523-3528865 GCF_000299155.1 Elephantulus edwardii
TGCTGGTGCCAAGAGTGTTGACTGTGGAGCCGAGCAAACTGAAGCTGTGAACACTCTCAATCTCTTCGTCATCCATCCTGACACTGCCAATTGGTCCAGTGGTGAGAATCTTTGTCTTCTTGACATTGAGCCCCAGTCCATACTGAAGGCTGCAGTCCTTGACCCTTCGCAGCAAGCGCATGAGGTCCTCCTCAGTTTCAGCAAGCAGGGCTGTGTCATCTGCACAACGCAGACTGCTAATAGATCCCCCACCAATCCCGATGCCACAATTCTCCCCATAGAGCCCAGCTTCTCGGATAATCTGCTCTGCATACATGTTGAAAAGGTATGGAGACTTTAAACATAGAAAAATCAGTATATCATAAAAGTCCTTAAAAGTAGAAGAGGGGAAGAGAAGAAGATATTGGAGTGATGCTATGTGCAAAT
Source organism: Elephantulus edwardii (assembly GCF_000299155.1). Classification (NCBI taxonomy): domain Eukaryota; kingdom Metazoa; phylum Chordata; class Mammalia; order Macroscelidea; family Macroscelididae; genus Elephantulus; species Elephantulus edwardii. The sequence continues at coordinate 3,527,950 of NW_006400025.1, forward strand.
GAAATGTACTGTTACCTCTGTAAGCAAGAAAAGCAAAATGCCTATGTTTGGAATTTGCATTCTGCACTATAACCTACAGAAAGGAGGACAAGTTCCTGTGACCGTTTAGTTGAAGTTCAATATAACCTTTGTTAGACTTTAGACCTTCAGAAATTGAAAGAATAAATTTGTACTGTTTGAAATCACTGTTGTTGCTAGATCCTGTCGAGTCAGATCCAGCTCATACTGACTGTATATAAAACTCATAATGACTGTAAGCAAGACTTATAGTGACTCTACAAACAAACCCTGCCAAACCTATGTCTTGTGAGGAAAGCAGCTATCCAACCATGTGTAAAATAATAAGATTATTTCACACATGAATGGATGTATACAGTTTAAAAGCAAGAATGGCATTCACTTTCTAAACAACTGGAAACTATGAAATTTGATAAATGATGTTAGTTATAAAAAAGCTTTAGGTCTTTTATTCATAGGGGTGATATAAGTCGTGCTCGAAATGAAGACAATCAACAACAACAAATACAGTTGTTTTATATATATTGTTGATATATATATACACACACAGTTGTTAGATACATAATTATATTGTATATGTTGTTATTGTTGTTATTGCAGTTATGTGCCATCGAGTCGTTTGCAACTCATAGCGACCCTATGTACAACAGCCCTAAACCCTGCTCTACCCTGTGCTAATCGCATGGCCTCTGACACACCCATCCCGATTACCCCGGTCACTGAATCAATCAACCTCATAGAGGGCCTTCCCCTCCTGAGCTGTCCCTCCACCCTACCAAGCACGAAGTCCCTCTCCAAGGACCTGTCTCTCCTTACAACATGTCCAAAATATGTCAGACGAAGCCTCAGAAACCTTGCCTTCAAGGAATAGCCTGGGTAACCCTCTCTAGGATGAATC
>NW_006400025.1:3530432-3544347 GCF_000299155.1 Elephantulus edwardii
GAGAGAGAGAGAGAGAGAGAGAGTTGTTGTTGTTAAGTACTGTTGAGTCATAGGTGACTCATAGCTACCCTATGAATGAAAGTCCTTGACATTTGCCTGACTGACTTTCATCCTTTCTCCAGGTTCATAGGGTTCCTGGAGGCAATTATTTACGGAAGTGGATGCCACTCCTGCTTCCAAGATTGTTTCAACAGGGAAGCACCACCAAACACTGTCCACCATGAGTAACTGTTATGGCATTTGACTCACCAGTGCCACAGTGTTCAGCTTCAATTGATCACGAGTTACCTCTGCGGTAATACCAGGTATAACACCAGGGCTATATGACCTAGAACACTGTTTAAGTGTTATGTGTATGTTGTTGTTGTTATGTGCTGTCGAGTCAACTGTGACTCATAGAGATCCTATGTACAACAGCTCTAAACCCTGCTCTTTCCTGTGCCAGTATCACTGTCTCTGACACACCCACCTCCATTACTCCGGTCACTGTATCAATCCACCTCATGGAGGGTCTTCCTCTCCCGTGTTCTCCCTCTACCTTCCCAAGCACGACGTCCTTCTCCAAGGACTGGTCCCTCCTTGCAACATGTCCAAGGTATCAGACAAAGCTTCAGAATCCTTGCCTCCAAGGAGTAGCCTGGTTTAAACCTCTCTCGGATGAACCTGTTTGTTTTCTTAGCAGTCCATGGTATACTCAATACTCTACTGCAGGACCACAGCTCCAAGGCATCAGTTCTCCTTTTATCATCCCTAGTCATTGTCCAGTTCTCTGATGCATAGCAAGTGATTGCAAAGACCAGGGCCTGTATCAAGCGCACCTTAGTCTCCATAGTGACAACATTGCTCTTCATTACTCTGGAGAGGTCCCAAACAGCAGACTTTTCCATTGCAATATGTCTTTTAATTTCCTGGCTGCTTGTGCCAGGAGTGTTGACATGGAGCCAAGCAAACTAAAGCTGTGAACAATCTTAATCTCTTCGCCAATCCATCCTGATCCAATTTGTCCAGTGGTGAGAATCTTTGTCTTCTTCACATTGAGCCTCAGTCCATACTGAAGACTGCAGTCCTTGACCCTCTACAGCAAGTGCATGAGGTCTTCCTCAGTTTCAGCAATCAGGGTTGTGTCATCTGCATAATGTGATTGTTGATGAATCTTCCACCAATCCTGATGCCACATTCCTTCTCATAAAGTCCAGCTTCCTTCCTGAATGATCAGCTCCACATATAGATTGAAAAGTATGAAGACAGGCTGCATCCCTGATACACTCCTTTCTGATTTTGAACTATGCAGTGTTTCCTTGCTCTGTTCTGACCACTGCTTCTTGGTCCATGTCTGAGCAATGTTCATTGTTCTCAAGGTTAGCCTCAATTTGTTGTGATTTACACAATACTTTTCTTTCTTTTTTTAAAATTGTTTTAAAATTTTACTATTAATTTAAATGAAAATTTACAGAGACTTTGGATTTCCATTCATTCATTGTTGCACTTTTCTCCCCTCCCAAACCTCCCCCCTAGTACACTGCCCTTTTGGAAAATTAAAAGGAAAATGCTTTCATTGTTTTACAATCCCTCCCCCCTGGTCTACTCCACTGTACAGCCTTTGCTCTGGACTCCTGTCATGACAAAAATACCTAATAACATATCCCTCTTAAACAGTTTTCTCCCTCATCTGTTTCAATGCAGTGAACCCATCGTTATCAGTCTCCCCCTAACCCCGAGGTCAGTCCTGTTTTACAACAGTGGCACCATGCATTATTTGTCCTTTTGTGACTGAGATACTTCATTCAGCATAATGTCCTCCTGGGTCACCCATTTTTAATAATATTGCATGAGTTCCTCATTTTTCAATGCAACATAGTTTTCCATTGTGTGAATATGCCACAGCTTCTCAATCCATTCATTTGTTGATGGGCACTTAGGTTGTTTCCAATTCCTTGCTATTGTGAACAAAGCCACAATAAATGTGGGTGTACATTAAATGATACTTTTCTGTACCCATTCTTTCCACCCATCCATTGAATTTTGTTCTCACTGCATATAAAAAAAATCACTCATTTTTTTCAAGTCATAACTAAATCATCGTTGAATCCCGAGCATATTTTCTGAGGCTGTAAATGTCACTAGAAAAAATTGTCCTTTACCTGGAGGTGCGGTTGATGAATCCCAACTCACAGAGAGACTCCACTTTTGAGGTTAACAGTGCACAGACTATGCCACCTTTCTAAAGTATAAATTTAATTATTTCTAGAATATACTAGAGAATTAGTTATTCTTAACTTCTAATCACCTTTTTATTCAATATCTTACTTCTTTAAATATTCTAATAGTAAATCTGGTACCTGTAGACTTGATGACACAAGCTTGTTTTTTTTAATTTCAGTCCCTAAGTTCCCCATATCAGTGAGACCATTTCATACCCAAAAGTGAAGATGGAAATGATGGGGTCCAATTCCCATATAGAAAGCACAACTATTTATAATCTTTGCTATTGTTAGTAGTCGTGGAGTCTGTTTGTGTTGTTGTTATTTTTGTTACATGCCATCAAATTGAGTATGACTCATAGCAACTCTATGAACAAAAAAATATGAACCCTGTTCTGTGCTGTGCCATCCTCACACGTCCTGACACATCGTGAAAGTTACTGTGTCAATCTACCTAGCTGAGGATCTTTCTCTCTTTCACCAGCTCTTTACTCTTCCCAGCAATATGCCCAAAGTATAGGAGGCAAAGCTTCATTCTTGTATCCAAAGAACACTCCAGCTGCATCCTTGCCAAGATACATCTGTTTGTTCTTTTAGCTGTCAATGGGCTGTTCCATGCTTTTCTCCAACACCAAAGTTCAAAGGCATCAATTCTTTTGTCATCTTTATTCATTGTTCAGATCTCAGATGCATAGCAAATGATCTGAAAGAATATGGCCTGAATCAGACACACCCCTGTTCTCAAACTGAGTGTGTGCAGCAACCTTAAAACTTTTTCTAAAGGCACATTAAATTATTTGTAACAATAGCTTAACACAAAATAGGAAAATACGATTTTTAGACATTTTTATTTAAATAGTTACTGTAGACAAAGACTTCTAATCAGAGCCAGCTAATATGTACTTTATGATAGGTGGTTTGTAGATATATTTACGGAAATTATTAATTCCCTGTAATTTTGTACAGTGGATTACGTTAATTTTAACTTGAATGTGAATATTCTTGTTGGTTGCTGTCAAGTTCACCTGTTTCTTGGTGACTCTTTGTGCTTTAATGATAAGAATATAGCTATTAAAAGGACATGTAATCTCAAAAAGTCCTGAAAGGATTTAGAGCCAATTTCTTTCCTATCAATTGGCCATTTTTGTTACCAATTTATATCTTCCTTTCTGTAGCTTCTAAGAGAGCCTGTGTTTATTTTCTCTTGTGTGATTTTTAGAGTATACAAGCTGGAAAGGAACATATTAATATTTCAATTAGATATATGAACAAAGGAAAATTTGCAAATTATAGAGTTCAGATGAAAACAGAAAACAGAAAATGATAATTTTTGACAGCAATAGAATAACCACAGTTAAAGTAAACACCTAATGAATTAGCAAAAATTTTAAAAATCATACTTTTCAATCTCAATGGAGTTGCAGTGAGCCTTGATGCCAAATTCAGTACAATTAATTGCCTTTGAATGGGATCCAACTCATAGCCATCCAAGACACAATTAATATTTGTTACCTGAGGCAAAAAAAGAAGAACTTGATAGCAGTCAAAAAATCAAAAGACGTATTGTGTTGGGAAAGTCTACTTCCAGGGATCTCTCCAAAGTATTAAGGAACAAGGACAAAAATACACCTGATTCAGGCCATGGACTTTTCAATCACTTGCTATGTGTCTGGGAGCTAGACGAAGAATAAAGATGAAAGAAGAAAAATCAATGTCTTTAAGTTGGTGGTGTTCTTGTTATGTGCCGTTGAGTCACTTGCTACTCATAGCGACCCTATGTACAAGAGCCCTAAAAGCTGCTCTATCCTGTGCCACCTCGCCATTTCCGACGCATTCATTCCCACCACCCCAACCACAGAATCAATCCATCTCATCGAGGGTCTTTCTCTCCTGTGCTGTCCCTCCACTCTCCCAAATATGATATCCTTCTCCAAGGACCTGTCCCTCCTTGCAACATGCCCAAAGTATGACAGACAAAGCTTAAGAATCCTTGACTCCAAGGAGCATTCCGGCTTCACCCTCTCCAGGACAAACCTGTTTGTTCTCTTAGCAGTCCATGGTACATTTAACACTCTTCTCCAGTACCACAGCTCAAAGGCATCAATTCTCTTTCTGTCATCCCTAGTCACTGTCCAACTCTCTGATGCATAGAATGTAATTGCAAAGACTGTAGCCTGGATCAGGTGCACCTTAGTCTCCAGCTTGACATCGTCGCTCTTCAGTACTCTTGAGAAGTCCCTCACAGCTGACTTTCCCAATGCATTTCGCTTCTTGATTTTCTGGCTGCTGGTACTAAGAGTGTTGACTGTGGAGCCAAATAAAAAAACTTTTAACTATCTCAATCTCTTCACTATCCATACTGATGCTGCCAATTGGCCCAGTGGTGAGAATCTTTGTTTTCTTGATGTTAAGCTTCAATCCGTATTGAAGGCTACAGTCCTTGACTTCCTGCAGTAAGCGTTTCAGGTCCTCCTCAGTTTCAGCAAGCAGGGTTGTGTCATTTGCATAATGCAGGTTGTTGATGACTCTTCCACCAATCCTGATGCCACGTTCCTCCTCATACAGCCCAGCGTCTCAGATGATTTTTTCTGCATATAGATTGAAAAGGTATGGAGACAAAATACATCCCTGATGGAACCCCTTCTTGATTCTGAACCATGTAGTGTCTCCTTCCTTTGTTCTGATGATTGTCTCTTGGTGCAAGTATAGGTTTTGCATAAGCACAATCAAATGTTTTGGGATACCCATTCTTCTCAGTCAGCCATAGCTTGCTGTGGTACACACAATCAAAAGCCTTTGCATAATCGGTGAAGCACAATAGACATTCCTCTGGTATTCTCTGACAAGATCCATCTAACTTAAGCTATAATATCCCTAGTACCATGACCTCTTCTAAATCCAGCCTGTCTATCTGGAAGTTCTCTGTTGACATACTGCTCCAATCATTATTTTGTAATTTTCAGCAGAATCTTGCTTGCATGTGATATTAATGATACTGTTTGATAATTTCCACACTCTGTTGGGTCACATTTGTTTAGAATGGGAACAAATATAGATCTTTTCCAGTCAGTTGGCCAGCTGGCTGTCCTCCAGATTTCCTGGCACAACTTAGTGAGCACATCCAGGGCAGCGTCTGTTGAAATATGTCAATTGGTATGCTGTCAACTCCTAGAGCCTTATTTTTTGCCAATTCCTTCAGAGCAACTTAAAACCTTGCTCATATGCTATTTCATGAAATTCTTCTGTGTCAGCCAATTCACTGATACAGTGACTCTGTGTACTCCTTCCATCTTCTTTAAATGCTTCTTGGATCATTTAACATTCTACCTAAAGTATCCTTAAGTATTGCCACCCATGGCTTGAATTTGCTTTTCAACTCCTTCAGCTTAAGAAATGCTGAGGGAGTTCGGCCCTTTTGATCTTCTGACTCCAGCTCTCTGCACATTTCTTGCTTTGTCGTCCTGAGCTGCCTTTTGAAATTTTCTGTTCAGCTCTTTGAATTCTTGGTTTCTTCCTTTAGCATTGGCTTCTAGGTGCTCTAATGCATTATTTAGAGTCTCATCTGACATTCACCTTTGTCTTTTCTTCTTCTTCAGCCTTTGTAATGATCTTTTGTATTCTTTATGGACTATTTTCTTGATATCCTCCCAGAGCTCATTTGGTCTACACTCATTGGTGCTCAAGGCCTCAAACCTGTTACTGAGATGGTTTTAAAATTCGAGTGGGACAGACTTAAGGTCAAATTTTGGTTCCCATGGATTTAATTTTATTTTCCTCAACTTGGTGGTCTGTCCCACAATCAGCACCCGGCCTGGTTTCACAGCTGATATTGAGCTTCTCCAGTGAGTCTTCCACAAATGTAATCAATTTGATTCCTATGCATACCATCAGGTGAGTTCCATGTGTATAGCCTGCATTTATGTTTCGTATAAAAGGTATTTGCAAGGAATAAATCATTGAGTGCCCAGAATTCTATCATTCTATGTCCAGCCTCCTTTCTCTTACCGAGTTCATGTTTTCCAGCTATTGATTCTTTTTCCTTTTTCCCAACTTTTGCATTCTCGTCGCCCATCTTGATTGCATGTTTGATCAATATCTGATTGAAAATGTTGGTAGAAATCTTCCATTTCCTCCTCTTTGGCTCTAGTTGTTGGTGCATATATTTAAATGATAGTGGTATTCACTGGACTTCCTTGTATGCACATGAATATTAAGTTTTAGTGTTAAATAAAAATACCTAATATCCTATAGACTGCTGAAAGAACAAACAGGTCTTACAGAAAGTGCAGCCAGAGTGCACCTCCTTTGATTCAAGGATGGTGAACTCTGTCTACATACCTTGGGCATGTTGCCAGAAGGAAGTATGCCTTGGAAAGAGCCATCATGCTTGGAGAGGTAGAGGGTCAGCCAAAAAGAGGAAGACCATCAATAAGATAGATAGATAGATAGATAGATAGATAGATAGATAGATAGATAGATAGATAGATAATAGATACAATGGCTACAGCACTGGACTCAAGTGTGTTGGAGATGATGAGGATTGTGCACGAGGAGACAGGATTCATATCTGTTGTTCATAGGGTCACTTTAAGTTGTACTCAACTGAATGGCACTTAAAAACAACAATCACAGTTTTTGTCATTCCCTCTGCACATGGGACCATGCAGCTGAGGGGCTTGTGGCCCACTAATGGAATTAGATAGCCTGCTAACAACATAAATAAGGTATATGACACTCCTGGGGTGAGGAAAGAATCATCAAAAAATTGCTTTGCCAATTTTTTAGACTTAAAATGAATCATTCTAGAGATAGAAAGGGGAACTTCCTTGCAACAAGAAAGGCAAATCAGGAGTAAAACATTTCTTTTGCACCCAGAGTTGAACCTGGGTTGAACTGAGAACCTCTAGAGAAAGAAAGGAAAGGAGAGAGGCAAGGGAGGCAAGGGGGCTAGAGAGGGAGAGTGAGAGGGCAAGGAGAGGGAGAGAGTGAGAGAGAGCGAGCGAGAGAGAGAGCACTAAAAGAAGGTGAGACATAAGGACAATGAAACAAGACTGGCAGGAAATGGCTTCCTGACACAAGGAGCAAGAAAGTTGATCTCTTTGAACAGGAAGCTTACTAGCAGAGTGAAGTGCTACCAGGCACTCATTAACAGGGAGCTCTGGTTGCTGAGTGGATAACTGAGTGCACTGTCAACCCAAAGACAGGTAGTTAGAATCCAGCAATTGATCCTTGGGAGAAAGAGAGACAATCTTCTCTCATGCAATTTACAGCCTCTGGAAGCCTGCTGAATGTTCAGGCATGAATCAGTTTAACTCCGCAGTAGTGACTTTGACTTGACTTTGAAAAAGCTAACACCTTTCTAGGCAGGCCAGAAGCTAGAGGGTGATGCACCTGTAAGTACATCTGAGAAGAAATTTTCCTGACTAAAGAATTGTATCTTGAAAAATTTAGAATCCTGAATTGTAACCTGTTACCTCCATAATAAACACCATAATATTGAGTGCAGTCTGTATGGTCATTGTGATGAGTTATCAAAGCCAGCAGAGAAGAAGATAATGCCATGACCCATGGCTGATCTTCACTTCATAAGAATTAACTTTTCGTTGAAGCTGCTGCTGATTGCCCCCACCCCCACAGAGTTCAAAGAAGTCAGATGTCTTCTCCATATCTTAGTTACAAAACATCAGGAGTACATGCAGCACATGGATTATGTGCCTTCATAAACAGTTATTTTAGTTGACATAATATTAGAAAAACTGCATAGTGCCAGGCTAGCATTACTGAACACTTTGATCAAAGATTCTCCTCTAGAATCTTTAATCAAAAGAGTTAAAATGCAGAGAAGAATTAAAAAATACAATTTGCTTTTTGGCATAATTTGAAGCTGTGCACCAAATACCTGTTTTATTTCCTGTGATGCAAATAATAAATACAAATGAATTCTAATAATAACAATTTTTTAAACCCATAGGTAAGCTTAACTATTTAAAAGAAAAATCTTCAATGAGTATTAGACCCATTAAAAAGGTGCATATTAGGAATAAAATTGATGAGAATAACTTGAAAAATTAGGGAGAAGTGTGTTTATGTTAGTGGAAATAGAACCCAGCAATGAGGGTAAGGGTGGTTGCAGAACATAAAGAACGTAATTATTATCAGTAATGGGCAAATTGGTGTTTGTTTTGGACTATACGTTCTCAACAATAACAAAATAAATAAAACAGAAAAACAAACCATCTCAGCTGGTGGTGATCATAGCAATTTTCTTTTCACAATATCTTCTGTCATCATCCATGACATACACTTTGATACCATAATCGCCTGACTCATTTTTGTGGTTGCCATCCAATTCACCCTTCCCAAATGCATCCATCATCCTCATGCATTTCCTCATGTTCCTTTTCAACTCAGAATGACCTTTGCTGACCAGAAGTTCATTGACTCCTGTTCCCAGCTCTAAGACACTTCCTCTAGGAAGCTGCCTGCATGCACTCCCTTATTAGCATTGGAGCTTGGTCCCAAGACTCTTGTGCTGCCTTGGCATTCCCACATCATTTCATTGGGCTATATGATAAGAAGTGGGTTCTGTCTATTTCTCTGCCAGGACCTGGACTTTTTCCACATCAGAATCATGTTCAGTTCATGGCAAAATGGATCTAATATGAGATTTGGAGTTGGATTTTAAATTTTGATCCTACTAGAAAACTCCCTGATTTGGTTCTGCTTAGTCATGTGGATGATCACTGCAAGTTGAAATGACATCTATATATACTAGGCAGTTTAATGATAGGGGTTTGGGGTTTTTTTAATGCAACTTAATCACTTGCTTTTGTCCATGTCAAATCCAATTTCTAAAGGAATAAGGAGAGGGGAAGTTGTAAATAAAATCTGAACAAAATCTTTATAAATTTTATAAGACATTCATTCCCGTAGTGGAAACCTAGCATATTGCATGGTAAATGCAATTCTCCATAGGAAAGACAGAGACTTTAGGCCACAGTGTATTCTAATGGATGCAAAGGGGACTCAAGGGCTTCTCTACAGCGGCACTGATGGTAGCAGTGGAGCCCGGCTTGTTGTCCTGGTCTTAGGGAATACCTGAGGTAATCTCAAAGGCAAGGAAGGGATATGGGTATCTGGTGAGGGAGAACGTTGTTGTTGTTAGGTGCCATCAAGTTAAGTATGAACAGAAGATCTGAACCCTGTTCTATCTGGTGCCATCCTTACATTTCCTGACACACAAGAGCCCATGGCGGCAGTCACTGTGTCGATCCATCTGGTTGAGGGTCTTCCCCTCCTTGGCCAACCCTCTACCCTTCCTAGCATCATGTCTCTCTGGAAGGAAAACACGTGGAAGAAATCGTTGAAGAAGCTCAATATCAGCAGTCAAAACTAGGCTAGAGCTGACTGTGGGTCAGATCATCAATTGCTCATATGCTAATTCAAATCATCCATAGATGATTTCAAGGATTTCATACATGAAGAAAGTAAAGGGTCATTACAAAAGCAGATGAGAAAGAAAAGAAATCTATGTGAATGTCAAAAGAGACTCTAAAAAATGCACTGGAGCAGTGAGAAGACAAAACAAAAGGAAAGCATGCCAAAAGAAAAGGTCTGAACAGAATATTTCAAAGGGCAGCTCTGGAGGACAAAGCAAAGTATTATAATGGAATGTGCAGAGAGCTGGAATTGAAGGGAGAAGGTAAGATAGGGATACACTAGAATAACATATCCAAAAACCAAAGAGAAATATGTGGCAATCAGAGTCTGCAAATATCCTCTATTGCTCTGTGTGTGTTGTGTGGGAAGGCTGTTATGTGCTATCAAGAGGGAACTGACTCAGACTATCCTCCAAGGGGTTCTTGGAGGCTCCTTACCACATAACTCCCTTGTGTGTATGTGTGTAGTAACACCAACGGAAGGACAACAATAATCAGTATTTATTCATGGTATATGATTTGGTTCAAATTCCAGAACATAATGTGTCCAAAGATGGGAAAATAGACTCTACCTAATAAACTTAAAGGATACGCTGTGAAGAAGCAGCTTTAACATTTTTAATTTACCATTCAAGTTAAAGATTTCAGAAGGAAAATCTGGTGGATTTATGCTGGAAAACATATGTAAATTATTAATAGATGTTAATCTCATTGAGTTGAGAAGTCTGTGGGAGTTCTGGTAATTCAGTATATATACGGGAGTTATGTTGCTAATTCAAAAGCTGAGCCTTTCTGATGGTTCAAATCCACTAGCTGCTCTAGGAGAAAGATGATTTTAAATTTTGATTTAAAAATCTCCCCTGATATTTATTGCCTCCGAAATTCAGTGGAGTCATTTGATTTTGTTTTTATTGTTTGAATACGATAATTCATATATATTGTGTTTCATTCATGCACCTTTTGTTTTGCACAGTAATTCATTTGTTGTTGTTTTATGTGCTGTTGAGTTGCCTGTGACTCATAGTGACACTATGTACAGTAGCTCTGAAGCCTGACCTCCTGTCCTGAGCCAGTCTCACTGACACCGAGACATCTACCCCTCATTGCCCTAGTTACTGTATCAACTCATCTCACCCAAGATCTTCCTCTCCTGTGCTGTTCTTCACCCTCCGAGCAAGATGTCCTTCTTCAAAGATCGGTTCCTCCTGGCCACATGCCCAAAGTATGTGAGACAGAGCTTCAAAATCCTAGCCTCCAAGGAGAAACCTGGTTTCATCCTCTCCAAGACAGATCTGTTTGTTTTCTTGGTGGCCCATGATATATTCAAGAATCTTCTCCAGCATCAGAACTCAGAGGCATAAATTATTCTTCTGTCATCCTTAGTCATTATCCAGCTTTCTGATGTATAGAAAGTAATTGCAAAGACCATTGTTTTATATAATTAATCACTATTGATCTTACCTTTTATCACCCCTTCTTTTCAGCTTCTACTGTGTCTTTCCTATTTTTCTAACTTTCCATCCATCCATTAACCTCTGCTATCCTGGTGAATTCCCCTCCCTCTTTTCCGTCCCACTTCTTCCTCTTTTTCTTTTTTCCATATTTATACATGTTTTACTCAATTGTCCTCCTATATTCACAGTAACAGTCTACATATTTGTCCTTTTGTGACTAAGTTATATTTCACTCAATATAATTGTTTCTAGACTCTCTCATGTGTTATAATTATGTTGATTTTTAGGGCTGCATAATATTTCATTGTGTGAGTGTACCACAACTTCTCTATCTATTAATTTGTTGATGATCATTTGGTTTGTTTCTATTCTCTTGCTATTGTGAATAATACTGCTGTAAATATATGTGTACATATTCTATTCATGTCTCAGCTCAGCTTTCCCTAGGGAGCATTCCTAGAAGTAGAATAGTTGGGTCATATGAGATTTCTATGTTCAGCTTTTAAAAATATCAGATTATCTTCTATAGTGGTTGTACCATTCTACAATCCCACTAGCAATGCATGAGACTTCTAATCTCTCTACATCTTTGTCCAGATTTACTGTTTGTTGTACTCTTGAACTTTGTTACTGCTGCTGGGGTAAGAAGGTTCTGATTTGCAGCTTTTGATTTGTTGTTTTGATTTGCATCTTTTGATTTCCAGTGATCCTGAACATTTCCTATGTGTTTGTTGGCTATCCAAATGTTCTACTTTGTGAAGAGTCTTTTCATGTCTTTCACTTATCTGATAATTGGATTATCAACATTTTTTAATTTTTTAAAAATATTTTTCTTGTGTAGAACATATAGTATTCTGTCAACTTTAGTTATGAAACTCTTGTTTGAGATGTTATTGACAAATATTTTTTCTCCATCTGTGAGCTTTTCCCCCACCCTATTGGAAAAGGGTTTTGATGTACCCAGAGATTTGACTATTAGAAGAGTCAATTCATTGATTTTGTCCTGTCTTGATTGTGCATTTTTTTTCTATGATTGTAAACCCATTTCTGTCATAGACTGTGGCTTCTAAATATGTTCCTATTTTATCTCTGAAGATATTTATGGTTTTTTGTTTACAAAACTTTATAGTAACTTTTCTACAAAAAGTTTCATGATACCTGAAATGTTATTCGGTTTCTATGCATCTGGAATTTGGACAATGAATAAGGAAGACAGAAGAACTGATGTCTTCAAATTGTGATGTTGGAGAAGAGTACTAAACATTGCATACGTTATCAAAAGAACAAATAAATCTGTCTTGAGGGAAGTGCAAACAGAGTAAGGATGGTGAAACTTTATCTTACATCATTTGGGTATATTGTTAATCCTCAAAAAAAGACATCATACTGGGAAAGGTAGAAAGAGGGTCATTGAAAGGAAGAGTCTCAGAGATGGCTTGACACAGTGACTGCAACAATAGGCTTGTGCATGATAAAGGTAGAATGGCACCTGATAGAGAAAAGCAGACCTAAGAGTTCTTAGGATCACTATGATTCTTTGCAGATTTGATGGTATCTAACAACTACAATGTTTTTCTATTTTTTTTTTTTTTAAGTCTTGGGTAAATGCTGGTTTGGTTTTTGTTGGTTTGTTTTTGTTTCAAAGGTACCCAGGAAAAACCAGCGGGAAGAGGTCTTGGGGACAAGAGGCCCTTGGGGACAGTGAGAACGTGCTCCTGGGCGGAAGGGAAGCTTGGGAGTGGCACACAAGGGAAAGTCACCTCAGACAATAACGAAGAGGCATCTTTCAAAGGTACCCAGCAAAAACCGGCGGGAAGAGGCCCTTGGGGACAAGAGGCCCTTGGGGACAGCGAGAACGTGCTCCTGGGCGGAAGGGAAGCTTGGGAGTGGCGCACAAGGGGATGTCACCTCAGACAATAACGAAGAGGCATCTTTCAAAGGTATCCAGGAAAAACTGGCGGAAAGAGGCCCTTGGGGACAAGAGGCCCTTGGCGACAGCGAGAACTTGCTCCTGGGTGGAAGGGAAGCTTGGGAGTGGCACACAAGGGGAAGTCACCTTAGACAATAACGAAGAGGCATCTTTCAAAGGTACCCAGGAAAAACCGGTGGGAAGAGGCCCTTGGGGACAAGAGGCCCTTGGGGACAGCGAGAACGTGCTTCTGGGCGGAAGGGAAGCTTGGGAGTGGCGCACAAGGGGAAGTCACCTCAGACAATAATGAAGAGGTATCTTTCAAAGGTACCTAGGAAAAACCGGCGGGAAGAGGCCGTTGGGGACAAGAGGCCCTTGTGTCAGCAAGAACGTGCTCCTGGGTGGAAGGGAAGCCAGGAAGCTGCGCACCTGGCAAGGTCACCTCGGATAACAGCAAAGAGTCATCTTTCAGGTACACAGAAAAACCGGTGGGCCCTCGGGCCAGAAAGGAAAACATAATCTACACAGGAGTTCTACAGGACACGTCACCTTCCCTTGGAGACAGTACAACTAAACTTAAGAGACACTGGTCAACAGGAAAAAATGTCAGCAGTCGACGTGTCTGGAATCATAGAAGCCAAGAAAGCTTAAGATACAAGCTGTCAGATCATGGGTTGGACAATGGAAGATATTTTCTGAAGGGAATTGGCAGATGGGAAGTCTTATCCCGGTGGAGGGTAGAGCTGGAAAGTAAGTGGGTCTAGGCACTGGGCTAAGGGTGGGGTTAACACTGTAACTAATGCTTAAATCCCCAACAAGGGATTTAACTTTCACTGCTCCACAAATTGCTTATCTGTCAGATACTCCTCTAAATCTGAACATTCAGATTAAGACAGACTAGGAAGAAGGATT
>NW_006400025.1:3552056-3560249 GCF_000299155.1 Elephantulus edwardii
GGGTCTCACAGTCTTCGCTCCTCTGGAGTTCCGTGGTAGGTGGCTGGCTGTTGTTCTTCCCGGGTCTCTTCCAGGTCCCTCTCGCGGTGGAACCCCATCTGGCGGCGGTGTTCTCCTGTCTGGCGGCAGCATTCTCCCATCTGGGGGCCTCACTCTCACGCAGTGGCGCTCTCGCGCGGCGTCCTCACTCTCGTGCGGCGTCCTCGCTCTCATTTCAATACATTTTGACTTCTCTTCCCTATTCTTTGTTCTGGGCAAGGATACACCAACATTTTGCACCTTAAAGAGCTTCTCACAAGTTTTTAAGCCCCAGTCTGATGCTCACCAAGATAGAATGTAGTACATTTTCTTTATGGACTCTGTTATGCCAATCTATCTCAATGTCTTGCAAGACTATATAGTCCCAAGGGGTCAGAACCAGCACTTTATTCCCTCAATGTATTTTATCACTTAAAATTCTTGAACCAACAAAAGTCCACCCCCAGGTTTATATATGAGCAGTTACTTTTTCTACCAATTCTTGGACCCTCAGATACTGAGGAAATTCCTTCTCACACCTTTCCTTGATTCTACCATGAGATTACGGGGAATAGATCACTCTATGGGTAAGAGGAATTAGATCTCCTTACCATTGCCCAACCTCCCACCTCTTCCCTTCACTGGACCCACAGACAGTGAGTCATAGCTGACATCATCCATGACATTTACTGGTTTCAGAAACAATGACCTCATGACATGAAGAAACTTTCCTTCTGAGAAGCATCTCCTTTGGGTTACAAAAACCTCATTGCCTCGTCTACAACCATCACCTTGAACTTTACCTCTAATATTCAAAATTACTCCATCACTCTGACATTGTCTTTCGAGTATTTCAGTTTCTATGCTCCTGGGAAGATATGGAACATCTTTTAAGAATTCTTTACTTCCGTTGTCAGCACTGCAGTAGAATCATAATACTGTATAATGTTAGAAATCATACAGTCTAGAATCACATTGAACCAAAATATTGATCCTAGATTCTGTCCATAGCAAGTTAAGTAGTCTCCTAAACCCAGGTAACTTGTAACTTAACTGAACCACTTACCTAAGAAAGTTAGTAAAATATCTCAATTCCGAGATTGTTGAGGAAGTTCTGGTGTCCTACTGGTAAGAAGACCTAATGGTAAGAAGCTGTGCTGCAATCTCAAATTCACACAGTTTGAATCCACCAGTTGCTCTATGTGAGAAGGATAAGCAATCCCCTCCCATGTGATTTAGTTCCTCTGAAAATCCGCTAGAGGGTCAGCTACAGGTAGATTCCAACATGATGGGACACAACCACAACCACCTAGGTAGTAGTGAGCAAAAAAATAAAATACATTAGTGAAAGAACCAGAAAACTTATAGTTGCCAAACAAATGTTGATGATTATTCACTTTTATTGCTTTAAAAAAGATTTGATTTCCTTTCTGTCCCTATAAACAGACCTTAAAATTTAAGCTATTAGGTGGATATTTTCCCAAGTACATTTCATATACCATCCAGAATGTAAAAGAGAAATAAATACATCAGCCTCTTATCCCACTCCAATCTCCCCAAACAAGCCTTGGCTCTGTTTTTATGCTAATCACACCTGTCTGGTGGCTTGAATTTAACAGTGGATCTTAATGAAAGAGATGGCTATCTCCTATGATTTACAGCCTCAGGAACCCAATGGAGGGTCAGCTATGAGTCTGTTCTGACTCAAAGGCAGAGTACTTACTGAGTAGTATTTATGCTGATGGCATAACTCTTTTTGTATGAGTTTTCTATTGTTGCTATTAAAATATAACATAATTTCAAATGCTGAAAAGAACATGGGTTTATTTGTTTTACTGTTCTGAAGACCAAAGAGCTAACACTGGTCTCACCGATCTAAAATTAAGGTGTAGGAAGGATTGTGTTCCTTCTGGAGATTATTTTTCCAGCGAAGACAGGATGAGCTGTGGGAAGATATCAAGAATATCATCCCGGCAGAAAAGACCAAGATGGATGTCAGAAGAAATTCTAAATATTGCGCTGGAATGCCGAGAAGCCAAAGCAAAAGGAAGAAATCAAGATATTAAAGAGTTGAGCAGAAGATTACAGAGGGCAACTCAGGAAGACAAAGTATTACAATGAAATATGCAAGGAACTGGAGTCAGAAAATCAAAAGGGTCAAACTCCCTCAGTATTTCTTAAACTGAAGGAACTGAAGAAGAAATTAAAACATCTAGTCGCAATACTTTGGGCACTTTGGGCAGAATATGAAAGGATCCATTAAATATTAAAAGAAGTTGGAAAGAGTGTACAGAGTCACTATACTGAAAGTAATTGGCAGACACAGAAGTACTTCATGAAACAACATATGAGCAAGAACCTGTGGTGATGAAGGAAGAAGTTCAAGCTGCTCTGAAAGAAATGGCAAAAAAACAAGGCCCCAGGTACTGATGGTATACTGATTGATGTATTTCAACAAACAGATGCTGGCTTGGATGTGCTCACCAAGTTGTGCCAAGAAATTTGGAGGACAACCACCTGGCATACTGACAGGAAGAGATCTATATTTGTTCCCATTCCAGAGAAAGGTGATCTGACAGAGTGTGGAAATTATCAAACAGTATCACTGATATCACATGCAAGCAAGATTCTGCTGAAGATTATAAAAAAAAAAACACTGAAACAGCATATCAACAGCCAACTGCCTGAGGTGCAGTCTGGATTTAGAAGAGGTGGTGGCACTAATGTGGTAGCTAATGCCAAATGGATCTTGGCTGAAAGCAGAGAGTACCAGAGGAATGTTTGTATTTCATTGACTATGCAAAGGTATTTTACTGTATGAATCAAAACAAACTACGGCTGACTCGAAGAAGAATGGGAATCCCAGAACACTAGATTATACTTATATGAAATCTATTTTTGGACCAGGAGGCAGTTGTCAGAACAAAGCAAGGAAACACTGTATGGTTCAAAATTGGGAAGGGTGTGCAACAAGGATGTGTCCTATCTCCATATCTTTTCAATAAATATGCAGAACAGATTATCCAGGAGACTGGGCTCTATGAGAAGTGTGGCATCAAAATTGGAGGTAGAATCATCAACAATCTGCATTATGCCCATGACACAACCCTACCTGCTGAAACTGAAGAGGATCTGAAGCTCTTGTTGCAGAAGGTCAAGGACTACAGCCTTCAGTATGGATTGAAACTCGACATTAAGAAAACAAAGATTTTTACCACTGGGCCGATTGGCAGCATCATGATGGATGGTGAAGAGATTGAGATTGTTGACAGTTTCAGCTTGCTCAACTTTTCAGTCAACATTCTTGGTACCAGCAGCCAGGAAATTAAAAGACAAATTTCTTTGGGAAAGTCTGCTGTCAGAGACCTCTCCAAAGTACTGAAGAGCAACGATGTCAGTCTGGAGACTAAAGTGTGCCTGATACAGGCCACAGTCTTTGCAATTATTGGCTGTGCATCAGAAAGCTGGACAGTGACTAGGCATGATAGAAAGAGAATTGAGGCCTTTGAGCTGTGGTGCTGGAGAAGAGTATTGAATATATCATGGATGGCTAGGAGAACAAACAAGTTTGTCCTGGAAAGGGTGAAGCCAGGCTGTTCCTTGCAGACAAGGATTCTGAAGATCCGTCTGACATACTTTGGACATGTTGCAAGGCAAGATCAGTCTTTGGAGAGGGACGTCATGCTTGGGAGGGTGGAGAAACAGCACAGGACAGGACTCTTGATGAGATGAATTGATTCCGTCACTGGGGTAATGGGGATGGACATGTCGGAGACAATAAGATTGGCAAGGGACAGAGCAGAGTTTAGGGCTGTCATACACGGGGTCGCTATAAGTCGCAAGCGACTCAACAGCACATAACAACAACAGAAGTTGCCTCCATCCTTTGGCTACATTCCTAGCCACATAATTTCAACCACTTATTCTGCCTTCTCTGACTCTGAATACTATTTTTCCTCTTTAAAATTCTTTTGTTATTAATATTTCCAGCTAGAAATACTCTGTTTAATCATATCTTCTTCTCTCTTGTAAGATAATTAATTCACAGTGTCCAAATATTGGGATATGGATAATATTTAGGAACTATTACTCTACCTACTGCTCAATATTCTACCTACTGCTCAAGTACCAATCTATAGACAAATGAATAGAGAAATTGTGGTACATTCACACACTGGAATACTATGCAACATTAAAAAAAATGAAGAACTTGTGAAACAGTAAACAGCATGAATGAGTGTAGAAGACATTATGCTTAGTAAAACAACTCAGTGACAAAAGGATAAATAACCTGTATAAGACCACATTATAAAAATAGGAAGGTTAGAAGGGAAGCAAGGAAAGCAGAAATAGAATGGACAACAATCATTTTACCTGCTGCCTTTCTCCTCGATGACCAGACCTGAAACAACAACATTCTCTTGGATCTTTCCAGCTGCACCTCTACATTTATTTCCCTTAAGAAGCACAGTCATAACAAAGAAGTTTTGGGTTATCTACCAAATCTGATTCACTGATACAGACCTCCAGGAGTGTGATGCTGAGAAAAACTTTGAGTCTACATGTTAGATCCCAAGAAAGAGTGGTCTGATCAATAGTGGCATTGTTGTTGTTGATTGCCTTCGAGTTGAGCATGACTCATAGTGACTCTATGAACAAAAGGCCTGAAGCCCTTCTACAACTATTGACACTTATCAAAGTTCATAGATTTTCCAGAGGCATGTTATTTAGGAAGTGGATGCCACTCCTAATTCCAAATTTGCCATAGTATATTATTGTTGTGTGTCATTTAGTCATCTGTGATGTATAGCAACCCTATGTACAACAGTTCTGAACCCTTCCTTGTCTTGATCCTGATCCAGTCTCAATAATTCTGACACACCAACTTCCTTTGCCTCAATTACTGTATAAATCCATCTAATCAGAGTCTCCCTATCCTACACTATCCATCCACCCTTCCAAGCATGATGTCCTTCTCCAAGGACCAATCTCTCCCAGCCATGTGCCCAAAGTAAGTGAGGTGGAGCTTCAAAATCTTAGCCTCCAAGGAGAGACTTGATTTCGCCCTCTCCAAGACAGACTTATTTGTTTGCTTGGCAGTTCGTGGTATGTTCAAGACTCTTCTCCAGCACCAGAACTCAAAGGCATCTATTCTTCTTCCATCATCCTTAGTCATTGTCCAACTCTCTGAAGCATAACAAGTAATTGAGAAGACCATGGCCTGGATTAGGTGCACTTCTGTATCTAGCAACATCGTTGCTCTTCAGCACTCTGGAGAGGTCCATGACAGCAGATTTTCCCAATGCAATTCTTCTTTCAGTTTACTGACTGCTGGTGCCAAGAGTGTTGATTGTGGATCAGAGCAAGCTGGAATTGCTTCCAACCTCAATTAACAACCTAATCATTTAGCCATGCTTATACTGCGGCCTTGGTGTGGCAGAACATAGCATGTGTTGGCTCCTTCTGAATCTGACCTAAGTTTATAGTTGCCCTCTCTCAACTGTTTGTTCACATTACAGTGATAACTCCTTAGAAGCTAAAATCTGCTTACACCCCTGCTATATTTCTTCTCAGCTCTAATCTGTCTTCTCCATGATTGTCAAATCTTTCAGAGCATGTCATTTCTTAAATCCAGTGCTGTTCTTAATAATAAGCCAAATTAAATTGTAAGAATTAAGATATCTTTAATTTATTTTCAAATATAGAAAAAGATGATTGCCAATCTTCATTTCTTGAATAAGTGAAGGATTATATTATTTTACTCTAAGATAAGGGAAAACATGATGTAGAAATCTGGAGAACAACCACTTGACCAATTGACTGGAAGAGATGGGAACAAATGTTCCCATGCCAAAGAAAGGTGATCCAGCAGAGTATGAAAACTATAGAACAGTATCATTGATTTCACATGCAAGCAAGATTCTGCTGAAGATCATCCAAAAATGACTGGAACAGCACATCAGCAGAGAATTGCCAGAAGTCCAGGCTATGTTTGGAAAGGGTGGTCATTCTAGGGACATTGTAATTGATTTTAGATGGATCTTGGATGAAAGCAGGGAATACCAGAAGAATGTCTATCTATGTCTCACTGACTATGCATCGGCATTTGACTGTGTGGATCATAACAAACTGTGGCTGACTCTGAGAAGAATGGAAATCCCAGAACACTTGATTGTGCTAATGCAAAACCTATACTTGGACCAGGAGGCAGTCGTTAGAACAGAGCAAGGGAACACTGCATGATTCAAAATTGGGAAGGGTGTATGCCAGGGATGCATCCTGTCTTCATAGTTTTTCAAACTGTATGCAGAACAGCTTATCCGGGAGGCTGGGCTCTATGAGGAGAAATGTGGTGTCAGGATTGGTGGAAGATCTATCAACAATCTGCATTATGCAGATGACACAACCCTGCTTGCTGAAACTGAGGAGGACCTGAAGGGCTTGCTGCAGAGGGTCAAAGACTGTAGCCTTCAAGATGGATTGAGGCTCAATGTCAAGAAGACAAAGATTCTCACCACTGGACCAATTGGCAACATCAGGATGGATGGTGAAGAGATTGAGATTGTTCACAGCTTTAGTTTGCTTAGCTCCATAGTCAACATTCTTGGCACCAGCAGCCAGGAAATTAAAAGGTGTATTGTGATGGGCAAGTCTGCTGTTTGGGACCTCTCCAAAGTACTGAAGAGCAATGGTGTCTCTCTGGAGACTAAGGTATGTCTGGTACAGGCCATGGTTTTTGTAATTACTTGTTATGCATCAGAGAGTTGGACAATGACTAGGAAGGATAGAGGAGAATTGATGCCTTTGAGCTGTGGTGCTGGAGAAGAGTATTTAATGTATCATGGACTGCTAACTAAACAAACAGGTTCATCTTAGAGAGGGTTAAACTAAACCCGGTTGCTCCTTGGTGGCAAGGATTCTGAGGCTTTGTCTGACATACTTTGGACATGTTGTAAGGAGGGACTGGTCCTTAGAAAGAGACATCATGCTTGGAAGGGTGGAGGGACAGTGCAGGAGAGGAAGGCCCTCTATGAGGTGATTGATTCAGTGACTGGGGTAATTGGGATGGGTGTATCAGAGACAGTGAGATTGGCACAAGATATAGCAGAGTTTAGGGCTGCTGTACATTGGGTCACTCTGAGTCACAAGAGACTAGATGGCACATAACAACAACAACAACAACAATTTACCATATTAAGCAATGATGACAATTGATATAACTTGGTCTTTTTATTAATATCATTGTCAAAATTAAAAGCTGATTTCTCAATTTTTAAAAATCACTAACAGGTTATATTTTATAAGTTCTTAAATAGCTGTTTTAAATAGTTCTTAAATAGTGCTAATATAGGCAAGCTCTGGTGGCCTAGTGGCAAGAAGCTGCTCTGCAATCCCAGAGGTGAGCAGTTTGAACCCAACAGATGCTCTGTGGGAGGAGGGACAATTTCTTCCTGTACCAGTCAGATCTGATTTGACGGCGCACACACACACACACACACACACAATAGTGCTAATCTGGTCTTTTGCCCCACACCCAATTTAAACATATGGATGTCTTCCCTTGCCTGTGGAATAAAACTACCTCACTCATCACACAACTCGTTATATTTCACAACAGGTTTTCACAGCAGATCCCACCTCCTCTTTCATCCCTACTGTCCATACTCACATGCCTATTACAAGGGACTATTAACCTGTTTCTAGAACATATTCCACACCCTTCTTCCAGATCTCTTTGTTTTGTTTACTCTCATAAAAAATCTTCTTATACATATTTGCCAATTGAAATTATCACTGACTCAAAATTTATATAAAATATTTTTGTTCTATGAAATGTTCCTAGTGCCTTGATCTTCACAAGATAATCCTCACTGGAACTTCTTCACAGGCTCTTTCTTGTGACATTTAAATCTTGGCTCATTTCGAAGTGTTATCCTCTGCTTAGAAGAAGAACGTATATGCAGGTATTATAAACATATTCTTACGTGAGAAAAGTCCGAATTTTTTTTTTCTATAATTATACTTTGTTAATTTTCATAAACATTTACAGAGATTTTGGGTTTCCATTCATTCATTGTTCCACTATTCTCTCTACCCTCCTCCCAGTTTGTTCTTGTCCAAATGCCACAGTGCTTGTCAAAGCCAGTTCTGATTAATCTTCTTTGTCAGTGTGTC
>NW_006400025.1:3561634-3564217 GCF_000299155.1 Elephantulus edwardii
GTATGGAGTGAGGTGTGGGTCTTGCTTGAGTCTTTTGCAGATATTTTTCCAATTTTGCCAACACCATTTGTTAAAAAGGCTGTCGTTCCCCTACTAGGACAAGTTACTTAACCTCTCAGAGCTTCATTTTCCTTTTGATAAGGTAAAGAAAAATGTCTGTTATGTGAGGCTCATACACAAGGCGCTCAATAGAGTGCCTTAAAGGATAGCCATTAAAAGAACTGCATAGGAATGAAGACAAAGAGTACATTTCTTCAGATGTGTCCTCCATTTAGTAAGACATGATTTTTTTATCATATATTTCTTTTTTATTAATGATTTTTTAGTGCCATATACAGTCACAACATATTCTTTCCATTTAATTTTCCCCCCATTCATTCATTGTTGCACATTTTCCTCCTTGTCCACTCCTCCCCCCAGTTTGTTTTTCTCTTTGAAGAAAAAAAAAATTCTTTCATTGTTATACAATCCGCACCCCTCTGCGTCCACAGTCCACATTAATATACATTTTTTCTGTAATATAGTCATGAAAATAATACCTAAACCTATATTCTTTTTAAACAGTTTTCTCCCTCGTCTGTTTCAATGACGTATACATTATTTATCCCCTCTTAGGTAAGTTCCCCCCAACCCTGATGTCAGATCCGTTTTACAATAGTGGCACTATGCAGTATTTGTACTTTTGTCACTGAGATATTTCACTCAGAGATATTTAACTCAAGATAATGTCCTCCAAGGTTACCCATTTGTATAATATTTCATGAGTTCTTTGTTTTTCACTGTCACATAGTATTCCATTGTGCGAGTAGGCACTTGTGTTGTTTCCAACTCTTTGTGCTATTTTGAATAAAGCTGCAGTAAACATGGGTGTGCATTTATCTGCTTGGGTGGCAGTTCTGGTTTATTTAGGGTATATTCCAAGTAATTGAATTTCTGGGTCAAATGATATTTCTATTTCCAACTTTTAAAAAAAGCGTCATACTGCTTTCCATAGTGGTTGCACCATTTTTCACTCTTACCAACAGTGAATAAGGGTTGCAGTTTCTCCACAAACTCGCCAGCATTTGTTGTTTGCTATTCTGTTTAATTTTGCTATTCTTGCCGGGGAAAGATAATATCTCATAGTTCTTTTTATTTGCTTCTATCTTGGAGCTAGAGATTTTGAACACTTCTTCAGGTGTTTGTTTGTCATCTGAATGTCTTCTTCGGTAAAGTGTCTGTTCGTATCGTGTGTCTATTTTGCAATTGGGTTGTTTACCTTTATTTGTTGTGGTGCTTGAGTATTCTATAAATTCTAGATATAAGTCGCTTATCATACATGTCATTGCTAAATATTTTTTCACCAGTCTGTGGCTTCCCTTTTTATCCTATTGGGGAAGTTTTTGGATGTGCATAGGGATTTGATTCTTAGAAGGTCCCATTCATCTATTTTATCTACTCCTGATTGCAGGTTTTTCAGAATGCTTGGAAGACTGTTTATGTTATGGATTAGGGCTTCTAGAGTTCTTCCAAGCTTTTCTCTAATGAAGTTTATAGTCCTTGGTTTTAGTCCTAGGTCCTTGATCCACTTTGAGTTGAGTATCTTATATTTCACTATTTCACCACAGACCTCATACCTGTTGGTATGTTCAAGCTCAGAAGAATTCCCTGAGTCACCCAAATGGCTAGTGCTTTACCACTAGGCTAGAGGTTGATGGTTTTAACACACCCGATGTCTCCATAATCTATTTCTATAAGGGCTAGAGCCAAACAAACTCTGCAGAGCGATTCTACTGTATAACACAAGGATCACTATGAATTAGGATTGACTTGACAAGATTTGGTTGCTTTTGTTTCTTTTCCCATATTTTAACAAATTAGTAGAATGCAACAATGGGATGTCTATGCCTTCATCTGAAGCTAGCTTTTCTCTGTATTTTTCACTGTGTTCTTCCTTTATTCCCTAAACCCTTAACTGCAAGTACTCTCCCTTCATTCTCTACCCACCAAAAAATGCCTCTCTGATTTCTACCTTTTTTGTGTTAGATTTACTGTCAATTCTAGGAGTTTCTAGATAATTTTTCAGTCCCTTTGCCTAAATGTATATAAATCCATTTTGATTGTTTGTCTCATAGATCCCTAACTGGTACATGCAACCTTTCAGTGATGATTGGCTAGCCACAGAAATACTGTCAATATTTCACATTCACAGCCATATATTTGTGTTCTCAACAGTTTGTTTTGTGATCTCTAATAGCATATAATTTCAGTTTTTGGAATAAACTATATTTCAACAGTTTGAAAAACAAACTATTCCCTCCTTCATCTCCTTATAGCTAGGAGGATGTGAGAACATAATTGAAGATGGATCTACTAAATGATTCTACTGAGAACATTGTATCTGAAAGAGTGACATAAATGAGCAAAATTAATTAATTTTATTACCTATGATGGTGAAAACCCAGCCTGGACTTCTGGCAGTTCTCTGCTGATGTGCTGTTCTAATTGTTTTTGGATGATCTTCAGTAGAATCTTGCTTGCATGTGAAATCAATGACACTGTTCTGTAGTTTCCACACTCAGTTGGGTCACCTTTCTTTGGAAT
>NW_006400025.1:3566297-3581579 GCF_000299155.1 Elephantulus edwardii
TTGGCGCAGGATAGAGCAGGGTTTAGGGCTGTTGTGCATAGGGTCGCTATGAGTCGGAAACGACTCTACGGCACATAACAACAACAACAACAACAATGATGGTGAAAAGAGTTGTTATTATTTTAATGTGTGACTTCATTGGTTAGGCATTTTGATAATATGAAATACTGAACGATATCTAGAAATCTGAGATTAATGGAGCTAGAGTCACACAGATACTGAGGACTAGAGCTCACAGTGGGGCAAGCCTACTTCCAGTCCTCCTACAGTGCTACGTCCTGAGAATGCATCCTACTCTGACTGCTACAATCCTGCAATCCTGGGAACGTCATTTCCATGTTATTATTATGCTACAACATGAATGATTATAAGCCAGATTTTTTTAAAAACATTGAAGATGGATCTACTAAATGATTCTACTGAGAATATTGTATCTGAAAGAGTGACATAAACGAGCAAAAATAATTTTATTACCTATGATGGTGAAAAGAGTTGTTATTATTTTAATGTCTGACTTCATTGGTTAGGCATTTAGGTATACTTAATCATTATAACAATTAAATATATATTTTAATATACTTTAAGAAATATTTAGTACTAATTAAATTATATATTGAAATTTATATTGTAATATTATTAAGTCCAGATCTGTTACTCTTGAGTCAGTTCTAACTTTTTTAGGCAGTTTAGAAATACTTGCTTAGTTGAAGGCTGTAAAAATTTGCAAGTTGAAAAGAAGAGATCCAGAAAAGGAACACTGATTTTACTAATAATGATTTTAAAGTGCAAACACTGAGAGTATTGGATCAACTTTCTACTGTGAGTATAGAGGTCAGAAAACCTGGTCCTGTTACACAGGATTACAGGGAAGCCATGGGAGAAACCATTTTGGATAGCGCTTAGGCCTGTTTTTATTGTCTTGCAAAGGCTATTTTTGGTTATAACAGTACAATGGAGCGAGGTAAGGCATACTGTAGCTTGGTTTATCTACATTTGTTGTAGTATTCATATATCATGTCTTCTACAATATCTAGAGTATTTAAAACCCTGTTTCTCAAAAAAAAACCCCAAAAACAAAAACAAAAAATCTGTTTCTCGTATTCCCCTGAAGCTAGAGTTCCAGGCATCATTTTGTCTTTCTGATTTGAGTTTTGATGGAATAGGTCTCAAGGAGTTGCTCTCTGTTAATCCAAAGGCAGTGCGTGTCTGGTGGTTCAAATCCACCAATGACTCCAAAGAAAAAGATGGACAGTCTCCTCCCATGAAATGTACAGACTCCAAAAACCCTTTGGAGGATTAACCATGAATCAGTTCTAACTCCTCAGGCATGGGTTTTTTGAGTGGGTGTGCTGTTAGCAACAAGGGTGTCAAAGAAGTGAAAGCATTTAGATGTAGCACTAATGATTCAGGAAGTATTAAACTAATAAAAAAGTTTACAACTCAAGAGAAAAGAAAACCAGAAAAGAAGGCACTGAAATGGGCCTGAATGGGATTTCTGATGATCTCTGGCCAATAAATACACTTGAAACTTTGAAGACAATTGAGAAGACCGTGAGAGCTCAGGGCTACAAAAGAGGTACTTTCCCAAATGATCCTAGTCAGTTACAGCTTATTCTCCTAAGTGTTATACAGTTCCCTTTTTAACTTATTCAAAGATCTGTTAAGAAATTAATTTGAATGTGTGTGTGCTCGTGTGTGTGTGTGTTTACAAACCACTAGCTAAATAGAACTTCATTTTTTTTTCTTTCCCCTTAAAAAAGCTGCCACTAAGCCTCAGTGAGTGTCGCGTCTGAAGTGCTGACCACTTCCCTTTGCACAACTCAGAGAAGGCCATGGCTTCCTGAGTTGCTTGCAAATGACCTCAACCCTGTGCAACACAAATCTGCTGTACTTTACAGAGTTCTGGTGACCAACAGGATCCAGGTACAGGAGCCACAAATGTCTGTTACAAGTCTTGGGGGAAGTACAGCAGATAGGAGAGAGCATATACTGACCTTAACTTCCCTCAGGGGCCAAAATAAAAATGAATTGCTGTCAGCTGCTTGACAGTTATTCTGCAAAATCACATAAGCCACAGGGACGACTTGCAAATCCTGAGGTGCTTTTCTTCATCAGCTAGACAATAATTCTAGTTACTCTACTCATTAATTCAATAGATACTATTTAGAATTATATTGACAACTCCTATAGCATCCTTCTACTTCTTTGGAGGAAACATTGCACAACAAACAAATTTCCAATAGTCTCACTTCGCAGAGACACCCTCCATTCTGCATCTAATTATACCCCACTCACTCTTCCCAGGCCACTACCACATCTTTCACTCTCTAGCTAATCATTTTTGTTAGCTCGTGTTGAGTTGATTCCAACTTATAGCAACACCATGTGTGTCAGAGCAGATTAGTATTACTTTCATAGTTAAAAATGTCACACTCTATCCTGAAGTACAATGTAGGATATTATCCATACACATATAAGGAAGACCTGTTAATAAGTCTATTATTCAAATATAGGCTTATAGCTAAAACCAAAGAAGAGGAAATTGAAAATATTTACCATATCTTCCAGGCCAAAATTGAACAAACATGCATCCAGTATGAATTGATTATTGATTATTGAAATGCAAATGTTTAAAATACTAAAGAAAGAATTGCAGTAGGCAAGAACAGACTTAGAGACAGAAATGAGACTGGAAATAGAATGACTGAATTTTGTGTGTTCAATGATTTATTCATTGTGAATATACTTTTTTTAAAAAAAAAACAAATGGTGACATTACATATGGCCCTCACCTGATGGAATACATTGTTGAGAAGCTCAATATAAGCAGTCAAAACTAGGCTAGGGGTGGACTGTGGAACAGATCATCTATTACAATATCCAATAAACCTCACTGTATCCTGCCTTTCCCTTCACCCTACCCATTCATCTATTTATTTCTCCAGGTTTAGCTGCTCTTTTCTTCCTCATCTTTTCTCCCTCTGTTTCTCTCTCCTTCACCTCCTCATTTTATCAGTTATAGATCCCTTCTTCCAAGTTGTTAAATGCAATACACATATTGTCTGTTTGTCTGTTCATTCCAAGTTGACCTTCTTAATTCATTAAAGCAATCATTTCCTATCCATTCTATTTCTGCTTTCCTCGTCTTCCTTCATAGCCCTCCAATTTTTGTAACAGAAATGTTATAAAGTACTTGTGCTTTTGTGATAGAGTTATTTCCCCCAAAATAATGTCTTCTACATTCATTCATGTTGTGTAGTTTTTTATGAGTTCTACATTGATTTTTAATGCTTCATCATATACTACTGTGAATGTACCACAATTACATTATCCATTTGTCTGTAGATGTGCACTTGACCTGCTTGCAAGCCAATGATATTGTAAATAATGCTGCAATAAAGGTAGGTGTACATATAGCTCTTAGGGTCACAACTCTGATGTGGTTGGTAGTGGTTATAGCTGGGTCAAATGAAATTTGTATTTTCACCTTTTTGAGATAATGTCAGACAGCCTTCTATAGTGGTTGTACCATTTTACATTCCCATCAGCAGTGCATGAGAGTTAAAAATCTCTCCACATCTTCCCAAATATTTTTGTTTGTTGCCCTGTTGAGCTTTATTTTGTTGTTGGGTTGAGACAATATCTCATTGTTTTTATGAGTTTTGGAAAAGGTAAGGCCATAATACTCCTTGAAGGCAAGGATGTCTAAGTTCCATGTCTTATACTTTGGACATGTTTCTAGGAGAGGATATTCCTTGGAAAAGGATATCATGCTTTGAAGGGTCATCAAAAGAGAGGAAGACCCCCATCAAGATAGATCAACACAGTGACTGCAGCAATGGGCTCAAGTGAGTCAGAGATGGTGACAGTGGCACAGGATAGGGCATGAGTCTATGAGTCGTACTCATCTTCAAGGCACCTAACAACAACTTAACAAAAGCTAGTGATGTTGAACATTTCTCCATGTGTTTAAGGCAATCTGGATGTCCTCTTTGGGAAAAAGCCCTTATATTTTCTGTACATTTTGTAATTAAGTTATTAGATTTTCACTTGTTGAGGTGCTATAGTAGTCTATAAATTTTTGTTATGAGTCCATTGTCAGGAATGTCATTGGCAAATATATTTTTTTTCCAATTCATGGGCTTTCTCCTCACTCTATTGGAGAAGTTTTTTTATGTACACAGGATTTGGGTTTTAGAAGGTAAAATTCATCTCTTATATCTGCTTCTTGATGTGCATTTTGGCTATACCTGAAGTTCCATTTATTACCTAGACTAGGGTTTTACATTTGTTCCTATTTTTTTTCTCTGAAGATCTTTATAATTCTTGATTTTACTCCTAGGTCCCTGATCCAGCTTGAGCTGAGTTTTGTGTGTGGTATAGATGTGGATCTTTGTTTCACTTTTCTGCACATAGATGTACAGTTTTGCCAGCACCATAAGGTAAAGAGACTGTCACTTCTCCATTTAATGGATTTTTATCCCCTTGTCAAATATTAGTTGAATCTAGATATTTGGGTTGATTTCTGGGTTCTTGACTCCTTCCCATTGGTCAATTGTGTTTTGTACAATCATTTATATAATAATTCCTGTGCATTGTTTCACTTTGTTTCATACAATTATTTCTATACATTGTGTTTTATATAATTATTATTGATGCATAACTTTTATTACCCATTTCATCCCCCATCCATCCACTCACTAATCTCTGCTGTCCTGGTAACTTCATCACCTTTCGTCCACACCTCTTCTCACCCATTCCCCTTCCCATTTTGAACAGTTATACATAACCTGGCCCTTTTTTTGCAGATTGCAATAGTTATTGTCCTTATCTTGGTTCTTCCAAGATTGATAATTTCTTATCCTGATCCTGAGAGTGTTCATTCTCTACACATTCTATTTTTGTTCTCCATATCTCCCCAGCTGCTCAGTTACCCTCCTATTTTCTCAATAGTGGTCTCATTCAGTATTTGTCCTTTTGTGAATAAGTTATTCTCTCTAGAGTCTCCCATGTTGTGTCATATTTTATGAATAGTTTGTTGTTCTTTATTGCTGTACAGTATTCTATTGTGTGACTTTACCAAAGTTTTTCTATCCATTTGTTCTGGGACATTTGAGTCCTTTTCATTTTCTTGCTATTGTGACTAAAACTGTGATGAACATAGGTGTACATAACTCCATTCATGTCTCAACTCTTAGTTTTTTGTGTATATTCCTAGTAGTGGTTCACATGAAATTTCTGTGTTCAGCTTTCTGAGGAAATATCAAACTTCATTCCATAGTGGTTGTACCATTTTCCAATCCCAGCAGCAGTGCATGGGAGTTCCAATCTCTGTGTACCCTCTTAAATATTTATTGCTTGATGTTCTGTTACACTTTGCTACAACTGCTGGCATAACATGGTATTTCATTGTTGTTTTGATTTGCAACTCTCTGATAGTTAGTGATTTTGAACATTTCATCATGTATTTGTTAGCCATCCAAATATCTTCCTTTATAAAAGCTCTTTTTGTGTCTTTTGCTCATTTGGTTATCAGTCTTTTTCTTGTGGAGTCCTTGTAGTATTCTGTAAATTTTAGCTATGAGACCCTCCTCTGAGATGTTGCCAAATGTTTTTGCCCACTCTGTGAGTTTCATTTTTACTCTATTGGCAAAAGCTTTTAATGCACACAGGGATTTGATATTTAGAAAGTTCCATTCATTGACTTTTTCTTCTGGTTGTGCATTTTTTTATATATTTGCAAGCTTATTTGCGCCATTGGCTAGTGTTTCTAAATTTCTTCCTAATTTGTCTCTGATGATATTTATGGATTTTATTTTATCCTTAGATCTCTAATTTACTTTAAAAAATTAAA
This sequence comes from Elephantulus edwardii, assembly GCF_000299155.1. Lineage (NCBI taxonomy): Eukaryota > Metazoa > Chordata > Mammalia > Macroscelidea > Macroscelididae > Elephantulus > Elephantulus edwardii. The sequence continues at coordinate 3,572,152 of NW_006400025.1, forward strand.
TTTATTTTTTTCCATTGTCATATATTTTCTTCCCCTTCCCCCTCCCTCTCTTCTAGCCCACCCTGCAATGTACCCCTTGTTCCAGATTGTTCTCATACATATAATGCTTAATCATATATTCCATTCAGACAGTTCTTCCCCTCATCTCTTCTACTCCAGTGTTCATTATCTCTCTGTTCTTCTCCCATTCTCTTGCACCTCGCTCATGTCTACCCTATTTTATAACAGCTGTGTTTTGCAGTGTTTATCCTTTTGTGACTGAGATATTTCATTCAGCATAACACCCTCAAGGTTGTACCATGTTGTATAATGTTTTGCTATTTTATTGTTTTCCAGTGCTGCATAGTATTCTATTAAGCAAATGTGTCATAGTTTTCCTATCCACTCCTTTTTTAATGGACACTCAGGTTGCTTTCATTTCTTTGCTATTGTGAACAACACGGCAATAAACATACATGTGCATACATCTTTTTAAGTCATGGCTTTGGTTTCTTTACAGTATATTGCCAGATACCAATGCATTCTTCAATGAGATGTAAAAGACAATTTTCCAATTTTATCTGTAATTGAAAGAGACCCCAAATAAGCAAAACAGTACTAAAAAAAGGGAGACAAGGTAGGTGGCTTCACACACCCTAATCTCAAATCCTGCTACAGAGCCATGGTGGTCAAGAAAGCATGGTACTGCTTAAACAGACACATAGATCAATGGAATCGAATTGAGAATCCAGAGATCAACCCATCTATCTATGGTCAACTGAGCTTTGACAAGGATCAAAATCAGTTAAGTGGGGAAATGACAATGTCTTTAACAAATGGTGTTGGCAAAATTGTAAAACCATCTGCAGAAAACTTAAGCAAGACCCCACCTCACATCATACACAAAAACAACTCAAGGTGGAGCAAGGACCTATAAGTAAAAACAAAGACTAGAAAATTCATCAAAGAAAAGCTCAGAAGAACTCTTGAAGCTCTAATGTACTAAGATTTGGTTTTTGTGCATGGTGTGAGATGTAAATGTGAATCCTGTTTTAATTTTCTGCAAGTAAATGTCCAGTTTTGCCAACACCATTTGTTAAAGAGGCTGTGGTTTCTTCATTTAATTAATTTCAATTTTTTGTGAAATATCAATTGACTGTAAGTAGACATATTGGTTTCTAGTTTCTCAATTCTATTCTAATAGTCTATATGTTTATTTTTGTACCAATATCATGATGTCTTGATTACTACAACTGTGTAGTAGGCTTTAAGATCAGGGAGTGAATTGCCTCCTACTTAGTTTTATTTTTCAGAAGAATTTAGCTTATTTCTGTTCACATGAGGAATGTCTTTAGTCTCCCTCCATTGTGAATGAAGTTGACTCTTGGCTTTGTGCGCGTGCACGCACGCACACACACACAAATAAAATTTATATTTTTATATGTTTATATATTATATATGTAACATATGTTTAGAATATATTTCTATTTATAACTATTTAGGTAAATCCCCCATTTCATTGATTGCTTTATTCAGAAAGAGATATTAGATTTTGTTGAAGACTTTTTCTTATTCAATTGATAAGATCATGTGGTTCTTGTTCTTTGTTTTATTAGTATGATGAGTTACACTGTTTTTTGTATGTTAAACCATCCTTATATACTTGTTATGAATCCCACTTGGTCATGATATATATATATATATATATTTGTTGTTGTTGTTAAGTGCCGTTGTGTTGCAGGTTATTCATAGAGACCTTATGAATGAAAGTCTTGGCCACCTCCTGTATAACTTTTGTTCTTTCTCCAGGTTCATAGGGTTTCCCGAGGCAAGCTATTGTGGAAGTTGATGCCACTCTTGCTTCCAAGCTTGTTTTAATTGGGGAGCTTTACCAAACACTGTCCACCATGGGTAACCATTCTCACATTTGACTCATCAGTGTCACAGTGTTCAGCTTCACAGCAACCACGAGTTACCTCTGTACAGCAAGTGGACATACCAGGATTACACAACCTAGAAGAAATATATGTATATATAGTTGGATTCTGTTGGCCAGGATTTTGTTAAGAATTTTTGTGTCTAGGTTCACAAGGAACAATGATCTATAGTTTTCTTTTATGGTGTTGTCTTTACCTGGTTTTGATGTTTACTTATGCTTACTTTATAGGATGACAATGAGAATGTTCCTTTTTCCATTTTTAAAAAATAATTTAAGTAGAACTGGTCTCTAAATATTTGGTAGAATTCACCCATGAAGTCATCTTGGCCAGGACTTTTTCTAGGAAGGAGCCTATGACCTTCTTAATGTCTTCTTTTATTTTGTTGCTAAGTGCTATTGAGTATGACTCTTTAGTGACATTGTAAACAACAGATCTAACCTTTGTCCTATCCTACTATTTTTATCATACCCAAGACATTTTAATCCTTTGCCACAGACACTGTATCAGTCCATATCATTGAGATCTTCTTCTCCTTCACTGACCCTCCACCCTTCTAAGCATTTCTGTTCCCAAGGAATAGTCTCTGCTATGGACACTTCCAAAATATGTGAGATGTTTCTTCCTTCATCAAATTTGCCTCCAAGGAACAACTAGTTGCACTTTGTCCAAGACATACTTTTTTTTTGTTCTTTTTGGTAGTCCGTAGGATAGTCAGCATTCTTCTCCAACACCACAGCTCTTCTTCAGTCATCCTTATTCTTTGTTCAGCTCTCAAATGCATAAGTGATGATTGGAAAGACTGTGTCTTGAATCAGATGTACCATTATCTTTAGACTGACATCATTGCTCTTCAGGACTTTGGAGAGGTCTCTGAAAATAGACTTTCTCAATGCTATGTGTCTCCTGACCACCTTACTGCTGGTACCAAGGGTGTTGACTATTAAGCCAAGCAAGATAAAATTGTTGACAATTTCAAATCCCCCCCCCCATGTGTTATGCTGTAACCCAGTGGTCCAGTGATGAGAATCTTTATTTCCTTTATGCTACGATGTAGCTCATACTGAAGACTACAGTCTTCTGCAGCAAACACTTCAGGTCCTCCCTCACTTTTAACAAGTGAGACTGGGCCATCTGCTTAATGCAGTTTGTTGATGAGCTTTCCTCTGATACTGAGGTCACACTCTTCCCCATAAAGTCCAGCTTCTCCATGTTTTCCCTTAATTGGTGTTTTTAGCCTTTTCACATTAAGTGTAATTATTGACAGGCCAGGTTTTATTGTTGCCATTTTGCTGTGTTTCTTTTTCTGTTACTTCTGGTTACTATGGTCCATTCACTTTTCTTTGGTGTCTCTGTGTTAAGGACTTCCCTTGGAATTTGTTGTAGAGTTAGTCTTGTTTTCATAAATTACTTTAGCTCCTGTTTTTCTTCAAACAACCTAATTTCTTCATATTTGATGAACAACTTTGCTAGGTATAGGCTCCTCAGCTAGTAATTTATTTCCCCACCTTCTGTATATACCATCTCATTGTCTTCTTGCATGTTTTCTGCTGGAAATCATAACTTAGTCTAATTGGTTCTCCTTTTAGGGGACTCTTTTTCTCATGCTGTTTTTAGTATTTTATTCTTGTCTTTGGTTTTGGAGAATTTGACTATGATATGTTCTAATGTTTTTATTTTGGGATCTAGTCTGTTTGGGGTTGGTTGAGCTCCTTGAATGTGAATTTCCTTTATTCATAATACCTGGGAAGATTTCTTCTAGTACCTCTTCCACAATTTTCTCAGTGTTTACCCTGCCCCACTTATTTTCTGTGATTCAGGTCTTAGGTATATTGTTCTTTTTTATGTAATCCACATGATTCTAATGTTTTCTTCATTTTCCTCCAGTCTCATCTCTGTTTACTCTTCTAGTATATTCTCACTGAAGTTCTTGTCTTCCAACTCACTGATTATGTTCCATCTCTTCTGTTCTGCTTTTTTTGTAGTGATTATACTACCACTTTAATCATGAATCATTTCTTAACATCAGTGAATTAAATTGATACGCAAAAATAAAATCATCCTCCATCAATAGGAAGAACCCAAACTAGAAAAATAGATGTCAACCTCAGTAATTTCTCCATAATCACCAAAATCCGTCAATTATATTTTTTAAATGCCTTACATACATTTATTTCAAATTCCCTACAGTTGTTAAGCACTCATCACTTCACAATTGGGAAACTTTTGATAAACTATGTCAACAGTCGATATTCCAACTAGCAGCCAGAAGCAACCATTGGAGGGGACAAATCTATGCCCATCTCTCCTTCATAGAGATTCCATGTAGCCTTGATTTAAAGACCAGGATATTCTCGCTAGGGGCATCTGTCTTGGGGTCCTAGAACCATGTCCCAATTTGTCTGTAACCTGGTAGAGCAGCCTCTGGGTGATGGTAAACATTGCTATGACTTACTCAAAGCTTCGTGTGGCCACATTTTGGCACTATGCCAAGGTAGAGCTAGTTCCTCCAACCCCTGCTGCAAATCCCTACAGCTATTCAGAGCCTGAAGAAAAAAAAAGTCAATAGTACTGAAATAGGTCACTTCAAACAACTCACATTTAAGAAAGCTCTGCTGAATGGTTTGGTAGTCACTGGGATGTGGATGTGGTTTTATATTGGTGAGATGATAGGCAAGCATGGGATCATTGACTATGATTTTGAACACACCTGATTAAAATTTATTTACCATTTGTGTATTCTTGGACCATGTGTGATGAGATTACTGTCTCAATAAAATAGATAATATGTGAGGGGGAAAAGACGAGGATATTCTCCTCTGCAGCCACATCTCTATTTTCACCCTTTTCCCTTGTACTCTTTGCTACAACCTTCTGGGGTTCCTTGGAGTGGATTAGTAAAAGACTTCTTTTCCCAACTTTATTGCCATCAATTATAAAGTTATTAGAAATACTGGCTATTTTGACAATAGTTAAGTGTTTGATCACTAACAGAAAGGTTATTGTTGTTATGTGCCATTGAGTAACCTGCAGCTCATAGCGACCCTTTGTACAAGAGCTCTGAAACCTGCCCTGTCCTGCGCCAGTCTCACTAACTCTGACACACCTACCCTCATTGCCCTAGTTACTGTATCAATCCACCTCATCTGGAGTCTTCTTCTCCTGCACTATCCTTCCAAACATGATGTGTTTCTCCAAGGACCAGTCCCTGCTGGCCATGTGCCCAAAGTATGTGAGATGGAGCTTCAAAATCCTAGCCTCTAAGAAGAAACTAGGTTTCACCCTCTCTAAGACAGACTTGTTTTCTTTGTGGTACATGGTATGTTCAAGACTTCTTCAGCACCACAGCTCAAAGGCATCAATTCTTCTGTCATTCTTAGTCATTGTCCAGTTCTCTGATGCATAGCAAGTAATTGTGAAGACCATGGCCTGGATCAGGTGCGCCTTAGTCTCTAGACTGACATCATTACTTCTCAGTATTCTGGATAGGTCCCTGACAGCAAATTTTCCCAATGCAATTTGTTTTGATTTCCTGACTGCTGGTACCAAAAAGTGTTGATTGTGGAGCTGAGCAATCTCTTCTCCATCTATCATGGTGCTGCCAGTTGGTCCAGTAGTGAGAATCTTTGTCTTCTTGATGTTGAGCTTCAATTTATATTGGAGACTATAGTCCTTGACCTTTTCCAGCAAGCACTTCAGGTCCTCCTCAGTTAAGCAATTCAAACTCACCAGTTGCTCTACAGAAAAAAAGATTGGGAAGTCTATTTTTCTGTAAAGATTGTTGTTGTTTGGTGCTATCTAGTCAAGTATGACTCATAGCAATCCTATGAACAACAGACCTGAACCCTGTCCTATCCCATGCCACCATCTCTGATAAATTTGAGCTCATTGTTGCAGTCATCGTGTTAATCCACTTCATTGGGGATCTTCCTGTTTTTCGTTGACCCTCCATCTTTCCAAGACTTGTATCATTTTCCAGAGAATAGACCCTCCTAGTAACATGTCCAAAATACGAAAGACAGAGCGTCACCATCCTTGCCTGCAAGGAGCACTCTGGTTGCACATTTTCCAATTTATGGTATATAAATTGATGTATTTCAACTAACAAATGCTGCCCTAGATGTGCTCACCATGTTGTGCCAAGAAATCTGGAGGACAACCACTTGGCCAACAGACTGGAAGAGATCTATATTTGTTCCCATTGCAAAGAAAGGTGACCCAACAGAGTGTGGAAATTATTGAACAAAATCACTGATATCACATGTCAGCAATATTCTTTTAAAGATTATCCAAAAATGACTGGAACAGTACATCAACAGAGAACTGCCAGAAGTCCAGGCTGGATTTAGAAGGGGGTCATGGTACTAGGGATATTGTAGCTAATATTAGATGTATCTTGGCTGAAAGCAGGGAGTACCAGAGGAATGTCTATCTGTGTTTCATTGATTATGCAAAAGCATTTGACTCGGTGGATCACAACAAACTGAAGCTGACTCTGAGAAGAATGGGAATCCCAGAACACTTGATTTTGCTAATGTGAAACCTATACTTGGACCAGGAGGCAGTCTTCAGAACAGAGCAAGGAAACACTGCATGGTTCAAAATTGGGAAGGGTAAACGCCAGGGATGTGTCCTGTCTCCATACCTATACAACCTATATGTAAAACAGATTATCTGGGAGGCTGGGCTATATGAGGAGAAATGTGACATCAGGATTGGTGGAAGATTCAACAACAATCTGTGTTATGCAGATGACACAACCCTGCTGCTGAAACTGAGGAGGACCTGAAACGCTTGCTGCAGAAGGTGAAGGACTGCAGCCTTCAGTATGGACTGAGGCACAATGTCAAGAAGACAAAGATTCTCACCAGTGGGCCAATTGGCAACATCAGGATGGATGGTGAAGAGATTGAGATTGAGATTGTTCAACAGCTTTAGTTTGCTTGGCTCCACGGTCAACACTCTTGGCACCAGCAGCCAGGAAAATTAAAGACATATTGCAATGGGAAAGTCTGCTATTAGAGACCTCTCCAAAGTACTGAAGAGCAACAGTGTCACTCTGGAGACTAAGGTGTACCTGATACAGGCCATGGTCTTTGCAATCTCTTACAAGATCATGGCCTGAAACAGATGGGCACCCTATGGGCAAATTCTACTCTGTCTTACCAGGTCTCAGCAAGTTTGCTTTAGATTTGGCCATGGTATTGCTAGAAAAAATGCTCAACGCTATGATATTAGCATACAGGTGCTGCCTCCTACCGTTGTATGATATGAAATTTGCATCTTCATATGTTGCTGTTGTTACTAAGTGCCGTGGAATCAAAGACCCTCCACCTTTCCTATCATGATGTCCCTTTCCAATAAAAGCTTCTCCTAGCAACATGCTTGAAGTATGGGAGATAAAACTTTGCTGTGTTTGCCCCAAGTAGCACTCTGGCTGCACTTTCCCCAATCTAATTGGTGACTCTTCATGCTCATTTATGAAATATGGAAATTAAAAAGACAAAAGGTACAATACAATAAGAATGTTGACAAATGGCAAGCATCTACCAACTATCAGCAGGGTATTTGAAGTGACTGGTAATGGGTTCTGCTTATGCATATTCTTTTGCGAAGATCTTATCAGAGCAAGAGCTCCCACTCCCTGCTTTGACCAAGCATTGGAAATATCATTTACATGGCAGGACAAAGCAGTATCAAGGGAAAACAGCAGTAGGAGAGAGACTTAAGCTTTATAATGGGAAAGGAGGCAACACAAAGCATGAGCCCTTACCCAAATTCCTTATCTCTCCTACTATCCCCAACACTAGGCAAAGAATATCTTTGTCCTACCGAAGCAAGCAAACAAAATTTATTCCTCTTGAATCAGTTCTGATGCATGGAAACCCCATGTGCTACAAAAGCGGATTGTGCTCCATAGAGATTTCTAGGCTGAAATCTTACAAAAGAAGATCTACCTTTTTCCCATAAGGACACTGTGTACACTCAGACTATCAACCTTTAGGTTAGTAATCAAGTACAAACCATTTGTACTGCCAAGGAATCTACATCTTTTGCCCTTACCAAAACCCCACTGTCTTCAAGTCAGTTCTAAATCATAGCTACCCTCTACTGGGCTTCCAAGGCTGTAAATCTTAATGGAAGTGCTGCTTATCCTTCCCTGGAGCAATTCATATCCAACCTTGTGGCACAACACCAATGCACTATACCACAAGAATTCTCTCTATGTTGTTGTTATTATGTGTCATTGCATCGACTATGACTTGAAGCGACTTTATGAACAACAGCTCTGAGTCTTCTGACCACACTGTCACAGTCACTGTGTTAATCCATTTCATATAGGGTCTGCCTCGCCTGTGCTGACCCTCCATCCTTCTAACGATGATATCTTTCTCCAATGATTGACTCCTCCTGGCACCATACTGTAAATAAATGAGATAGAGTTTCAAAATTTTTGCCTCCAAGGAGCAACCTCATTGCTCTTTGAGTAGACCTCTCCAGGGAAGACCTATTTGTTCTTTTGGTAGTCCATGGTATATTAAATATTTTCCTCCAGCATCACACACATTAATTATCCACCTCTCAGTTGCACAGCAAGTGATTGAGAAGACCATGACCTGAGTTAGGCACACCTTAGTCTCTAGTAGAATTTAAATCTTTGACTTTCCAGACTTATGTGTCAGGAAGATACGTAATTTCTGAGAATCAAAGTCCCCTAAATTTCTAAATCATGTCAGCTACTTTTTCTTTACCACATGTTTAAGGAAGTAATAAGCAATGAGAAGTCTCTCATGATGAGGATGATTTTCCATGTTCTTTTATGACTAACAAGTCCAACATAGAATGATTTGTCAGGTCACATTTGCAGCACATGGCTGTGTATAGAAGACTTATGTTTTGATTCTGAACTTCCTCTTTCAGTTACTCCCCCCCCCCCATTTTCTGTCATGGAAACATACACATTCAGAGTCATGTCCTCATCTGCCTGATTGAGATACAACCTCAGTGAGGGTGACTCATGATTTATAACGGGTCTACTTTTAACCATGTGACTTATAAACAGTTGTCATCAAATGTCAAAGTGACTCTATGTATGTCATAGTACAACTGCACCTCAGAGAATTCTTAACAACAGACTTTTCAGAATGGGCCTTCAGGCCTTTGTTCCAAGGCATCTCTGGGCAGACTTGAACTTCCAGCCTTCCTGTTAGCTGTCCAACATATTAACTATCTGTACCTCATAGTGACAGACATCTAAAAAACTGGTGGTGGTTAAGAGAAATCCCATGTATTCATCTCTAATGGCAGAAATTGTCACAGAAGAAGTCATATTCTTGTATGTTGAAGACTCCCAGACTCTGGCCTTCTCAAGAGTCACCAGGAAGCTTTCTAATCAAAGAAAGCAGTTACTGTCATACAACTTCTATGTGTCAGAGTAGATCTGAGCTCCAGAAGATTTTCTTTTTTTCATTAAATTGTATTAATTTTAATGAACATTTACAGAGATTTGGG
>NW_006400025.1:3582179-3583450 GCF_000299155.1 Elephantulus edwardii
TAGTTCTTACAATAAAAGGCCTATTGACTAGCACTTTGTCTATTATAGTGTAAAAGTTAGGGATCACAAGATGTAGAGGTTCAACTATGTCATTTATTGTTCTTAAGGCCTGGAACAAATTCCATCTACTACTGGGTTGTTTTACAACTTGGAAGTCCACATGCAAGGCAGAGGTGAACTAAAGAACTGCTTATGAGGTTTTCTGTAATTCCAACAACTAAGAAATAGTGAGAAGAGTTAGGACCACAGAAAGCTTTTAGGACCAGATAGAAGGCTCTTGTGTCCAGGAGAAAGCGAATATACTTACCAGTAATGTTAATGCTCACCCACAGTAATTCTGGGAGGATCTAAATCATTGAAGCATCCTCCTTTGTTTCCAGCTGGGAGCTGAGGCCTGTCAGTCCTATCAGCCATGAGGACCTGATGTGGGCCACCTTGGCCAAGTGTCCTTCAGAGCCACACTTAAAACAAGTGAGTGGGAGCTTCCTCTCTACTCCCTTGCCTATCTGTGGTTCTCTTCTATGACATTGTCTACTGAAGTGGCCCAGCTTTACACAGTGGAAGCAATTCTGACCTTCTTTATTACCTTTGGGCGGCATTGTATATGAGTAATACTTCCTTTTCCTGACACAGGCCCTAAGCTAGCAGCGATAGCTTCCCCAATAATTTTGGCCATTCTCTGGTCTTCTCTCTTTCCTCTAGATCCCAGCTGTCAAAAGAGGGAAAAATTTAAACAAATGTATGACAAATAATTTTGAAAATTATAATCTTTTAAGCTTAAGGCTAGAAATATTAACAATATGATCATTTCCAATGCAGAGATACATGTTCCAATGCAGTTCCTATTTACCATAAATGGTTTTGGTAAGAGGAATATTGTAAATGTGGGTACATTTCCACTATTCCTCCTCCATGCAACAATATAGTGTTATTAGCATGAGCGGTTATAAATCCATTGCCATCCTTTCTCTAACTTAATTCTTTTTTTTTAAATTTAAATTTGTCATTAATTTAAGTAAAAATTTACAGAGGCATTGGATTTCCAGTCATTCACTGTTGCATATATACCCCCTCTTAAGGCTCCCCTCCAGAACACTACCCTGTTGGAAAAGTAAAAGAAAAATTCTTTCATTGTTTTACAAACCCTCCCCCAGGTTCACTCCACCATGTAGCCTTCGCTCTAGAGTCCTGTCATGACAGAAATACCTAATCACATATCTCTTTTAAACAGTTTTCTCCCTCCTCTGTTTCAGTGCAGTATACATTATTGA
>NW_006400025.1:3583778-3585054 GCF_000299155.1 Elephantulus edwardii
TTGCTTGCTGTTCTGTTAAATTTTGCTATTTTGACTGGGGTGAGATGATATCTCATAGTTGTTTTAATTTGCATCTCTCTTAGAGCTAGGGATTTTGAACATTTCTTCATGTGCTAGTTAGCCATCTGAATGTCATCTTCGGTGAAGTGCCTGTTCATGTCCTGTGCCCATTTTTCTACTGGATTATTTACCTTGTTGTGGTGCTCAAGTATTTCATAAATTCTGGATATAAGTCCCTTATCTGATATGTTATTACCAAATACTTTTTCCTAGTCGGTGGCTGCCCTTTTTACCCTGTTGGAGAAGTTTTTGGATGTGCATAGGGATTTGAGTCTTAGAAGATCCCATTCATCTACGTTGTCTTCTCCCTGTTGTAGGTTTTCCAGGATACTGGGAAGACTGTTTATGTTGTGGATTAGGACTTCTAGTGTTGTTCCTAGCTTTTCTGTAATGAAGTTTATAGTCCTTGGTTTTAGTCCTAGGTCCATGATCCTCCTTGAGTTGGTTTTTGTGTATGGAGTGAGGTGTGGGTCTTGCTTGAGTCTTTTGCAGATACTTGTCCAATTTTGCCAACACCATTTGTTAAAAATGCTGTCATTTCCCCACCTAACTGATTTCATCTACTTGTCAAAAATCAGTTGACCATAGATAGATGGGCTGATCTCTGGATTCTCACGTCGATTCCATTGATGTATGTGTCTGTCATTGTACCAGTACCATGCTGTCTTTACCAATATGGCAGTGTAGTAGGATTTGAAATCAGGGAGTGAGATACCCCCTGCCATTCTTCTATTCTTAAGGAGTGCTTTGCTTATTCAGGGCTTTTTTCCATTCCAGACGAAACTGGAGAATGCCTTTTTCATCTCGTTGAAGAATGGAATTGGTATTTGTATTGGGATTGCAGTAAATGTGTAAATTGCCTTTGGTAGTATTGCCATTTTCACAACATTGAGTCTTCTTATCCATGAGCATGGGATATTTTTCCGCCTCTCAAGATCTTTTTTCTTTCTTATAGTAATGTTTTGTAATTTTCTTTGAAAAGGTCCTTTATGCTTCTGGTTAAATTTTTTACCAAGTTTTTAATCTTGTGATTAGCTGTTGTGATAGGTATTGTTTTTCTTAGTTCCAGCTCTGTATTTTCTTTGCCACTGTAGAGAAATCCAACTGATTTCTGTATGTTGATCTTGTATCCTGCCACTATGCTAAATTGGTCCACTGTGTCCCATAGTTTTCTTGCTGAGTCTTTAGGGTTTTCTAAGTATACTATCATGTCATC
>NW_006400025.1:3589087-3597248 GCF_000299155.1 Elephantulus edwardii
GTTTGCTTTCTTTGAGACATTGATATGTGTTCTTGATCTGAAGACAATGCTCTTGAGATAAGATGGGCAACTACCAAACTTGTGCATTTCTCTGACTTTCTGACTTCAGAAAAATGTCAGTTCAGAGCCTGCTAGGGCAATCTCTTGTTGTTGAGACAGGTCAAGGTGCTCCCGTTTGAAGGCAAGTTGATTACCCAGACTTGTAGGCACTGGTGTGGAGCCAAATGGGGTGAGGCAGGCAAAGGGTTGGGTGATCACAAAAGTGGGTCAAACACCTGGAGGACTTTGCTCAAACCTCTGCTGTCTCAGTGTGCTCATGACTGGGGTCCTTACTCAAATTCCTGCTGTCCCTTTCCGACCCAGTGATTTTCTCAGTGTTTCCTGCCTGGTAGCACTTACGCAGGTGCCCTCACACAACAGCCCCTGCTCCAGCAGGGTCCTGGGTCCGACAAGATCCTAAAAGTCAAGGTCAAATTCCCACCAACCCACTAGCCTCTGGCTAGTCTGCAGAGTTCACAGAAGCCAGCTGGCTGGCTCGTTTTGGGCTGTTGGTGTAGCCCAAGAGAGCTCGGCCAAATTCCCCACCAGTGGGCACGCCCTTTGTTGCTCTCCCAGGTAATCAGCAATGCCCCAGTAAATACAGCCATGATCCTACTGGCCTTTCTCCTACCAGGTTAGTTCCCCAATAGCTTGGATGATAGCTCCGGTTGATGGCTGGATCCGTGGTGGTGCTCTAAGGTCACAGGGCTGTGGTGGGGGCTGAGGTGCATAGTTGTCTAGCTGCAAGGGGGGTGGGGGAAGGGGAGGAAAGCAAGGGACTAGGGGGGCCTAAGGAGCACAGGGCTTGGACACTACCACCAAGAGGTGGGGGCGGGGCTTGGGTGCTCCTGGGGGTTTATGCAGCAGCACCCTGTGTGTTGGGGGTCACACAGGTACAGGCTGCAGGGTGGTCGCACAATGGCGGGTAGTCTTCGCTCCTCTGGGGTCTCACGGTCTTTGCTCCTCTGGAGTTCCACTGTGGGTGGCTGACTGTTGCTCTTCCCGGGTCTCTTCCTGGCCCGTGGAGTTCCGTCTGGCGGCAGAGTTGTTCCATCTGGCAGGCACTGTTCCATATTCTATGTGCAAATTTTCAACGGTGCAAGTTTATGATCAAAGCTGGGCTTAATAAATTCTTTTTTGACTTCCAAAAGCACTTGTAAAAGCGAATAAAGTTATAGTTGATATCAGTACATTTTTCTCTTTATGTGTGATGAACTTCATGAAGCATTAATTCTCGAGGTATACTTGTCTCTGGGCCATACAGTTTACCCGCTCTTCTTTCAAAGGCAGCTACCATTTGCTTTACAACTTCATCAAAAAATGTGTGGCAAGCTGAGAGTGTAGAAGTGAGCGAAATTTAAATGAGATTGAAAAATCCAAAGTACAAGTTCTTGGGTAGCCAGGAAGTCCTGGGCTAAAACGCCAAATAGTCTCCAAATGTTTGAAAAGTTTCCCATCTGTGCAGGATACTCTATTACTCTCCTCTCTGAATATTCTTTTCTTTCTTTATTAAGGGTGCGGTGATTTTGAAGAAAGTTCTTGCAAATATCTCCTTACGCACAAGCGAGGTATGCAGTGGAAAATTTCTGCTCATCAATATACTACAGGAAGCTAAATATCTGACGTTCCCTGCAGAACTCCGTGCTGGAACTAGAGTTGCAACCACTTCTGTTGACTTCAGACAGCATCCTGAGACCACTTTCTTCAAGGCCTTCTGAACGGTCCGAGCGGCCATAGTCCTGATCTTAAACCATGATGTAGTCCCTTATTCTGTTTGGACACCTACATTTTGTACGTATAGATTTTTCATGAGCACAATTAAGTGTGCTAGGATTTCCATTCTTCTCAGTGTTAGCCATCGTCTGTTATGATCTACTTAACCAATTGCCTTTGTGTAATCAATAAAACATAGACACCTTTCTAATATTCTCTGCTTTCAATGAAGATCCTGATCTATAATCAGAAATTATATACTGTGTGCCAAGGCCTCTTCTGAATCCAACACTGTTCCAGCCGTCTTTCAATCATCTTCAGCAAGATTTTGTTTGCAGGGGATACTAATGATTTTGTTCAATAATTTACACATTCTTTTGGGTCATCTTTTCTGGGTAATGGAAACAGATATGAATCCCTTTCAGCCAGTTTACTTTTAGGGTAGAGATTGAGATTTGCTTTGATGATTAACCAACCAAACCATTGGCAGTCCTGTGGATTCTGACTCATGGTGATCTTAAAAGGTAGAGAGACTGAGAAAGATAGGCTAAATTATGTATACTGCATTTAAACAGATAGGAGAGAAAACTGTTTAAAAGGCACATATGATTAGGTAGTAATCGTATGACAAGAGTCCAGAACAAAAGCTGCATTATGGAGTGGACTTGGGTGGAGGGATTGTATAACAATAAGATAAATTTTCTTTTACTTTTCAAAGAGAAGAACGAACTGGAGAGAAGGGGTCTTGCAAAGTTTCTAAGGCTGCAAATCTTCACTGTCTCAGTTTTTTCTCCTGAAGAAGCTGGCAAGCTAAAACCTCTGAACTTAAGGTTAACAGTCAATTACCTTAACCACTGAATTATCAAAGTTGCATTGCTTTGGGATAGATTTTTAAATTTACTTTATTTTATTTTTTATTGTGTGTGTGTGTGCGCTGTCAAATAGAATCTGGTACAGGAAGAGACTGCCCATCCTTCTTCAGCAGAGCATCCGATGGATTAAAGCTGTGTAATTCTGGGATGGGATAGATATTTTTAAAAAGCAAACTCAAAACTGTCAAGCAGAATCTCATGGTGATCCCAAGCATTACAAGTAGAACTGCTGTCTAGGGATTTCTTAACTCTAATCTTTAATAAAGCAGATTGTTGTTTTGTTATGTACTGTCAAGTTGGGACCAATTCAAAGCTGACTCTCTAGTGGATTTTTAGAGGCAGCAAATTGCAGAAGAGAAGCTTGCCCATTTTTCTCCCAAACAGCAGCTAGTAGATTCAAACCATGTGCCTTTGGGATGGCAGTGCAGCCAATTATCATTAGGCTACCAGAGCCTCCTTGGAGCCCTCTTATTTCTCCATGGTGGCATTAACTAGGTTCAAACTACCAATATTTACATTGACCCATAAGGAAAAGATAGATTATTTGTTTTTGTGGAATAAGTTATGGAACTGTTGTAGTTAAACACACGGAAAATTTAGCAAAAAAATAGTGTCAAATAATGTGAATGCCATGGCTCTGGAAACCAGTATGAAAGTCATCTTCAGGAGCTGGCTCTACAGAAGCTTGTTGGCTGGGATGGGTGAGCAGTAGGGTGGAATGTTGATTTGCTAAGGGGAGTGAAGTGATGTGGTAAGGCCTCCTATTGAAAAATCCATTAGGGCTCGAAGCCCTGTGGCCCGAAGGCCTGGTTTAAAATATAGCTTTTGTTTTGTTTTGTTTTTCAAACATTCCTGTAAGTGGTATAACACTTCTCTGTGCATTACTCTACAGAAGTAACTCGTGGTTGCTGTGAAGCTAAACACTGTGACACTGATGTGTCAATTGTGATAATGGTTACCCATGGTGAACAGTGTTTGGTAGAGCTTCCTGCTTAAAACAAGCTTAGAAGCAGGAGTGGCATCCACTTCCAAAATGGCTTGCCTCTGGAAACTCTATGAACATTGAGAAATGACCAAAGTTATACAAGTGTTAGGTCTTTCATTCAAAGGGTCGTTATTAGCCATCTGTGACTCGATGGCACTTAACAACAATAGCCATGGCTTCCATTCAAAACATTTTTCTGCTTATGTTGAATGTTTCTATTTCTGTTTTATTCATTTACCAGGTGTGTGTTTTAACAGAAAGAAATTAGGAAAATTTTGTTTCCGTTAGACTTTTCTGCATTTTTATGTCTTGCTCTTAAATCTGGGTTTAAATCCCCATAGACAGATCATCTGTTAGTTTAACCAGACTCTGGTGGCTGACATATTAAAGTGATGATAGAATCTATGTCTCCAGTATTCCGAACACCAGTGGAGTCACCTGTGGTGGATGGGTATCAGTAGAATGTCCAGTCTCTTGAAAACCTTTTGAATAGCAGAACAGTGCCTGAAGATGAAACCATGTGAGAAAATGATAAAATACAACTGCAGAATTAGATATATAGGGGTAAATCCTAAAATCATAAGGATCAAGAAACAAAATGAAACAAAATTTAGAAGTTCTAGCTTATGGCAAAAATAGACTTGAAAATATAGTCAGAAATGCACAACCAGGAAAGGACAAAAATTTATGAATGTGACCTCCTAAAAATTATGTCCCTGTGTGCATAAAAAACAAATTTCTAATAGGGTGAGAAGAAAACCATTGTTGCTGTTGTTAAGTGCTGTCAAGTAGTAGATGACTCATAGTGACCCTATGAATGAAAGATCTGAACACTTGTATAACTTTCATTGTTTCTCAAAGTTCATAGGATTTCCAGAGGCAAGCTGTTTCCGAAGTGGATGCCAATCCTGCTTCCAAGCTTGTTTTAATTGGGGAGCTCCACCACACACTGTTCACCATGGGTAACCATTATCACGATTGGTACATCAGTGTCACAGTGGTTGAGATCACAGCAACCACAAGTTACCTCCGTACAGCATATGGACAAACCAGTGCTATACCACTTAGAAGAATGCTTGACCAAAAACAATTAAAACCAGGCCCGAGAGCTGCAGATTAAAATAACCCACCTTTGGCTTGGTAGTCAAAGTTTCTATCCACAAGGCCCATAGAGCTCCTTCGTTGTTGTTTTTGTTAAGTACCATCAAGTGACCCTATGAGAGTGGATTGATTGTATTCAGCCTCCTGTTTTAAAAGGCATTGATCAGCAGTATGGGCTGGCTTCCAGGTGGGGAAGTAGTCTGGAGCTGCCTGTTTCTACAGAGATTTGATCTCTGTTTCAGGTGAGACTTAAAGTACAATGTATACTAGCCATTTGGAGTGAATTGATTGTATTCGGCCTTAAGAAAACCTATAGATTGGGATAAAACATTTGGCAATGATATTTCAGACAAGGATCTCAACAAAAATTTACTACAGAGCCTCCATAAGAAAATAAAACCCAGATAATAACAAAATAGGCAAAAACCATGAAAAGACTTTTCACAAAGGAAGGCATACTGATGGCCAGCAGACAAGAAGAACTGTACAAAACCACTGGCAATAACTGAGTAAAATGTGTATAAAAAGGGGGTAGGAAAAGGGGAATGGTGAAAATTACTAGAATAGCAAAGTTTAGCAGGTGAATATGGAAAAGGGTGAAGGAATAGGAAAGATTCAATGTGGACTTGAAAGGATGGGATAATAATAAGCATATATCAATAGTAATTAATGATATAAAACAATGTATATGGATGATCATATAAAACACAAAATAAATTAAAGATTATATAAAGCACAATGAGGCAACAATGCCAACTGGAGCCTAAGGTGTGCCTGATCAATCCATGGTCTTTGCAATTACTTGCTGTGCATCAGAAAGCTGGATAGTAACTAAGAAGAATTGATGCCTTTGAATTGTAGTGCTTTAGAAGAGTCTTGAACATACTATGGTCAGCCAAGAAAACAAATAGGTCTGCTTTAAGAGAGTGAAACCAAGCGAGACTGGCTTAGGACAGGGCAGGCTTCAGAGCTATCATACATAGGGTTGCTATAAGTCACAGGCGAATTGACAGCAAATAACAACAGCAACAACACAGATTATGCTGTTGTTGATGTACCATACAGTAGGAACCAAACTTCACCTCACTTTAACCTTTACTAGCAGGAGTAAAGTTCAACAGGACAACAAACAATAAATGTTGGAGAGGATGTGGCTAGATTGGAACTCCCAAGAACTGCTGATGTGATTATAAAAAGATACAATCATTCTGGAAGTCAGTTTGGCATTTCCTTAAAAAATTGAACATGAATGAATGGAAATCCAAAACCTCTGTAAATGTCTATTAAAATTAATAATTAAAAAATCCCCCCCAAAAAAAGAATTGAACATAGAAACCCCATATGACCTAGTTTTTGCACTGCTAAGAATATACCCCAAGGTAATTAGAACTGAGATACAAATAGAGGATGTACACCTATGTTTATAGCAGAGTTATTCACAATGGCAAGAATCTGTCAACAGCCCAAATGTCCATCAACAAATGAATGTGTTGAGAAATTGTGGTACATTCATATAAGTAATTACTATACAGCACTAAGGAGCTATGATTTAATAAAATACTATATAACATGAGAGAGTCTAGAGAGTAGTATGCAGAGTGAATGAACTCAATTTCATAAAGGACAAATACTGCATGAGACTATTATAGTAAAAATAGAAGGACAACTATTAACATGTGCAAATTCCCAAAAGGTGAAGAAGAAAAAGGGAAGGCGTGAAAAGGGGGAAGTGTGGTAATCACAAGGATAACAGAGCTTGGAGGCGGGGGAGGGAATGGGAAATATTCAATGGCTACTTCAAAAGACAGTGTAATAAGCACCGATCAATGACAATTTTATGGGATACAGTGTATATGATTGATTATATGAAACACAACATAAGTGAAGGATTGTATGGAACACAATGTATATGAATGAAGCACAATGTAAATGAATTATTATATGAAAATCAGTTTTAAAAATAGGGAAACATTACTATTGGGGAAGAGCTATCTCCTCAAAGTATAGTACACCTAATGATTCATTTCATATAATCAAGGACTTTAATTTGCTGATGTGGTAAGATTTAAAAATGAAGAGAAACAGTTGCAAAAATCCATTTGTAATTAGAATGTAAAATGTATGAAACAGACAGATATATGCACACCCATGTTTACCATGGCTTTGTTCAAAATAGCAAGGAGTTGGAAACAACTTAAGTGCCCATCAACCAAAAAATGGATAGAGAAGCTGTGGTATATTCATACAATGAAATACTATGTTGCATTGAAAAACAAGGAACTCGTGCAATATTATTCAAAATGGGTGACCCTGGAGGACATTATGCTGACTGAAGTATCTCAGTCACAAAAGGACAAATACTGCATGGTGCCACTGTTGTAAAACAGGACTGACCTCGGGGTTGAGAGGAGACTGAGAAGGATGGGATAAATAATGTATATTGCATTGAAACAGATGGGGGTGAAAACTGTTTAAAAGGGATATGTGACAGGAGTCCAGAACGAAGGCTGCATCATGGAGTGGACCTGGGAGAAGGGATTGAAAAACAATGAAAAAATTTTTCTTTTATTTTTCCAAAAGGGGAATGTACCGGGGGTGGGGGGAGGGGTGGGGGGGAGAAAAGTGTAACAATGAATGAACGGAAAGCCAAAGTTTCTGTGAATTTTAACTGAAATTAATAATAATTTTTTTAATGTATGAAACAGGAGTCTGGAAAAGTTGGAAGTTGCAAAAAAATTAAAATTAAAGGCATACATAAAAATTAAAAGTCGAGGCAAGATGGAGTGGTAGTGACCATTTTGAATCAGACAATTGCATGATCTACTATGCTAAGAATGATAAATTGAAGAGTAATGGTGTGCCACTAATCTAAAAAAGAACATTTGAAGATGTTGCTAAGGAACAATGCTGTCAATGATAGCATAATATTCAAGTGATCACAAGGAAGATCTGCTAATACAGCTTCTATTAAAGTCAAAGATGTAAAAATTAAGAATTTATATGAGCTTCTGCACTCTGAAGTTTATCAAATACAGAATCAAGATGCACTCAAAAGAATTAGTCATAAAATCTAACATCCCTTCCTGATAATGGCATTCAGCAAAATTGGAACGGAAGGGAATATCCTCAAAATAGTGAAAAGTATATATGCAAAACAAAGAGCCAACATCATTCTCAATGGAAAAAGACTAAAGAAAAGGATGCCCACTGTCACTACTTCTATTTAATATTGGAAGTGTTTGCTAAGGCAATAGGACAAGGAAAGAAAATAAAAGGCATCCATATGGGCAAAGAGATGGTGAAAGTGTTGTTATATGCAGATGATATGATAGTGTACACAGAAAACCCCAAGGACTCAACAAAAACCCGTTAGAGCTAGTTGTTGTTTGTTGTTATGTGCTGTTGAGTCGTTTGCGACTCATAGCGACCCTATGTACAACAGCCCTAAACC
>NW_006400025.1:3598863-3600472 GCF_000299155.1 Elephantulus edwardii
GATTCTTCCTTGTGCTTTGGCTTCTCTACATTCCAGTGCAATCTTCAGAGTTTCCTCTGACATCCATTTTGGTCTTTTCTTCCTTTTCTGTCTTTGTAATGACCACCTGTACTCTTCCTGGATGATACCAGTTTAATAGAGTGGCAGGACATAAGATCGATATAAAAAAAATCAGTGAGATTCCTCCACAGTAACAAAGAGAACTTAGAGAGAGCACCAAGAAAGTAATACCATTTACAATAGGCAATCACAAATGGAGATATTTGAGAGTGAACCTAACTAAAAGATAGGAAAGACTCGTACAAACAAAACTACAGAACCTTTCTGCTAGACAATGAAAGACCTAATTAAATGGAAAAAATGTTCCTCATCCAATATTGTGAAAATGACAATCCTACCAAAAGCAAACTACATGGTCAACACAATCCCAACACAGATACAAAACTGCTCTATTAAGGAGATCGAAAAGGAAATTGTCAAGTTTATTTGGAGAGAAAAGAGAACCCAGATAAGCAAGGCACTTTTGAAACACAAAAATCAAGCGAGAGGCATAGAACTTCCTAAAATCTATTATATAGTGATAGTAACCAAAACAGCCTGGTACTGGTACAATGACAGGCACATAGACCAATGGAACAGAATTGAGAACCCAAAAACGGACCTAGCTATCTAGAGTCAACTGATATTCAACAAGGAAATAAAAACTATCAACTGGGGAAATCACAACCTCTTCAACAAATGGTGCTGGCAAAACTGGACTGCTACCTCCTGAAATCAACTTATGGTGGATCAAAGACCTGGGAGTAAAGCCCCAAGCCATAAAGTTCATAAAAGACAAACTGGGATCAAGCTGAGAGAGCCTAGTTTATGATATAAAGGGACTCCCAAAGATAGCCTGAAATGCACCACCTGAGGGGATATAGTTGATGAGTGGGACCTTCTAACGATTAAATTTCTGTGAGCATCTAAACCACCTTCCTACAGAGTGAAAAGAAAACCTACTGACTGGGAAAAATACTTAACAATAATATTTCAGACAAGGATACCATATCAAAAGTTTACAGAACCCTACAGGACTTTCACAAGAGAAAAGACTGATGACACAATTACAAAATGGGCAAAAGACATGGTAAAAATTTTCACAGAGGAAGATATTTGGATATTATTTAGACACATGAAGAAATGCTCAAAATCACTGGCAATAAAAGAGATGCAAATCAAAACCACAATGGGATACCATCTAACCCGCAGAAGCAGTGGTAACATTTAATAGGATAAGTGGTAGCATTTAATAGGATAACAAATAATAAATCTTGGAGATGATGTAGCAAGGTAGGAACTCTGATACATTATTGGTAGACTTGTAAAGTGGTACAAACACTCTGGAAGGCAGTTAAGTGCTTCCTCAAAAAGCTGAACATTAAAAACCCCAAAAACTAAACAAACAAAAAACATAAAAAGCTGAACATAGAAATTCCATATGACCCAGCTATTCCACTGCTTGGAATATACCCCAAAAGAATAAAAACTGAGGCACAAAAACCTGAGAGCTAACATTATTCTCAATGGAGAGAGGTTAAAGGCATTCCCTTTAAGAACAGGAACTAGG
>NW_006400025.1:3601789-3604904 GCF_000299155.1 Elephantulus edwardii
CCCAGTAAGACTAGCAAAATTTAACAGAACAGCAAGCAACAAATGCTGGCGAGGTTGTGGAGAGACTGGAACCCTTATTCACTGTTGGTGGGAGTGGAAAATGGTGCAACCACTCTGGAAAGCGATGTGGCGCTTTCTCAAAAATTTGCAAATAGAGATACCATTTGACCCAGCAAATTCCACTACTGGGTATATACCCTAAAGAGACCATAAATGACATCCAAGTAGATATATGCGTACCCATGTTTATCGCGGCTTTGTTTACAATAGCAAGGAGTTGGAAACAACCTAAATGCTCATCAACAAACAAATGGGTAGAGAAGCTGTGGTATACTCGCACAATGGAATACTATGCTACATTGAAAAACGAGAAACTCATGCAATATTATTCAAAATGGGTAACCCTGGAGGACATTATGCTGAGTGAGGTATCTCAGTCACAAAGGGACAAATGCTATATGGTGCCATTGTTCTAGAATGAGGCTGATACGGGGTGGGGGTAAGACTGAGAAAAACTGGATGAAATATGTTTACGGCATTGAAGTCTATGGGGGAAAGAATAGTTTAAAAGTATTATAGGGCATTATGTTTATTGTAAGAGTACGGAATAAGGGTTGCAGAGTGGCTTATATTTGGCGTTGGGGTGGGGGTGGGGGAACTGCAGGGAGGATTGTGTACCAATGAGGGTGTTTTTCTTTTGCTTTTCAAGGAGAGGAGCTAACGGGGGGAGGGGGGGAGGGGGTGGGCGGGGAGAAGGGTGCAATGAATGGAATTCCAAAATCTCTGTAGATGTTCATTGAAATGAAAACTAAACAAATTAATTTAAGCCCCCCGAAAAAAAAACACAACTGAGGCACAAATGGAGACTTGTACACCAATGCTCATAGCAGCTTTACTCACCCATGGCAAGAACATGGAAACAGCCATGGATTAGGAAATTATGGTACAGTCACAGAATAGAATACTATGTAGAATGCAGAAACAATCATTTTGAAAATGACTACCTAACTTTAAAGGTGAAATCCATGTGTATAGCCTGCGTTTATGTTTCTTGTAAAATGCATTTGTAACAAATAAATTGTTGATTGTGCAAAATTCTTTCATCCTATCTCCAGCTTCATTTCTGTCACCAAGTCCATGCTTTCCAACTGTTGTTGTTGTTGTTGTTATGTGCCATTGAGTTGCTTGCGACTCATAGTGACCCTATGTACAACAGCCCTAAACCCTGCTCTACTCTGTGCCAATTGCACTGCCTCTGACACACCCATCCCGATTACCCCAGTCACTGAATCAATCCACCTCATAGAAGGTCTTCCCCTTTTGTGTAGTCCCTCCACCCTCCCAAGCATGATGTCCCTCTCCAAAGACCTATCCCTCCTTACAACATGTCGAAGATATGTCAGCCGAAGCCCCAGAATCCTTGCCTCCAAGGAGCAGCCTGGTTTAACCCTCTCTAGGAAGAACCTGTTTGTTTTCTTAGCAGTCCATGGTACATTCAATACTCTTCTCCAGCACCACAGCTCAAATGCATCAATTCTCCTTCTATCCTTCCTAGTCATTGTCCAACTCTCTGATGCATAACAAGTGATTGCAAAGACTATAACCTGTATCAGATGCACCTTAGTCTCCAGAGTGACACCATTGCTCTTCAGTACCCTGGAGAGGTCCCTAACTTTCCCATCGTAATGCATTTTTTTTAATTTCCTGACTACTGGTGCCAAGAGTGTTGACCGTGGAGCCAAGCTGACTAAAGTGTTAACAATCTCAATCTCTTCACCACCCACCCTGATGCTGTCAATTGGTCCAGTGGTGAGAATCTTTGTCTTCTTGACATTAACCCTCAATCCATCTTGAAGGCTGTGGTCCTTGACCCTCTGAAGCAAGCATTTCAAGTCCTCCTCAGTTTCAGCAAGCAGGGTTGTTTCATCTGCATAACACTGATTGTTAATAGATCTTCCACCAACCCTGATGCCACACTTCTCCTCATAGAGCCCAGCCTCTCAGATAATCTGTTCTGCATACAGGTTGAAAAGGTATGGAGACAGGACACATCCCTGGCGTACACCTCTCCCAAGTTTGAACCATGAGGTGTTACCTTGCTCTAACGACTGCCTCTTTGTCCAAGTATAGGTTTCACATTAGCAAGATTAAATGTTCTGGGATTCCCATTCTTCTCAGAGTCAGCCACAGTTTGTTATGATCCATGCAGTCAAATACCTTTGCATAATCAATGAAATACAGATAGACATTCTTCTGGTATTCTCTGCTTTCAGCTAAGATCCATCTAACATCAGCTACAATATCCCTAGTACCATGGCCCCTTCTAAGCCCAGCCTGGACTTCTGGCAGTTCTTTGCTGATTGATGTGCTGTTCCAGTCATTTTCGATAATCTTCAGTAGAATATTGCTTGCATGTGGAATCAATGATATTGTTCTATAGTTTCACACTCTGTTTGGAATGGGAACAAATATAGATCTCTTCCAGCCAGATGGTCAAGTGGTTGTTCTTCAGATTTCTTGGCACAACTTGGTGAGCACAGCCAGGGCAGCATCTGTTAGCTGAAATATGGCAATTGGTATACAATCTATTACTGGGGCCTTATTTTTTGCTATTTCCTTCAAAGCAGCTTGAACTTCTTTCTTCCTATGTGCAGAGGGGAGACAGAGGGATCCGCGTGTGCATAATGGGCGAGACAAAAATCTGCTCGGGCAGAACCAGGGGTCAGCTAATAGAGAAGCAACTGGCAGGAAAATCTTTGCCCCATCTACAGGTACAAAAGGGCCAAAGCTTTGCCAAGATCGTTCGGGCCCGACACATCACCCTCCCTTCGGAGACATTATCACTAAACTTGAGAGACACTGGTGACAGCATAAGAAATTGTCAGTAGCTGACATGTTTGGGACCACAGAAGCCAAGAAAGCTTCAGATACAAGCTGTCAGATCAAGGGTTGGATAATGGAAGATAAATGCTGAAGGAATTCGGTACAAGTGAAGGGGTATCCTGGTGGAGGGTGGAGCTGGGAAATAAGTGGATCAAGACACTAGGCAAGGGCAGGGACAACACTGTAACTAATGGTTAACTCCACAATGAGGGATTTATCTTTCACTGTTCTA
>NW_006400025.1:3605366-3628698 GCF_000299155.1 Elephantulus edwardii
GAGAGGTCACTAGCTGCAGATTTTCCCAGTGCAATGTGTCTCATTTCCTGACTGCTGGTACCAAGGGTGTTAATTGTGGATCCAAGCAAGATGTAGCTGTTGACAGTTTCAATCTCCTCTTGGTCCGGTGGTAAGAATCTTTGTCTTCTTGATACTGAGATGCAGTTCATACTGAAGGCTGCATTCCTTGATGTTCTTCAACAAGTGGTTCAAGTCCTCACTTTCAGCAAGCAAAGTTGTGTCATCTGCATAATGCAGATGATGAATCTCCCTCTGATCCTGATGCAGCACTCCTCTTCATAGAGTCCAGCTTCTTGATTAATTTGCTCAGCATTTAGATAGAGTAAGTGGGGAGAGAAAATGCAACCCTAATGCACTCCCTTCTCAATTCAAATTCAATAGTTTGGCTCTCTAATTAAAGATCTAGGATTCTTCCCACTGTTTTTTAGAGGGACTATTCCTGGCCAAATGCTTCATGTGGCCAGTATTTCCTGCTAGCCCTTTGCAAAACAAAACATGGTGCAAATCACTGTTTTCTTTTGCCTGCACCAGTTTCTCTTTGGCTGTTGTGTTCCAAAAAGCAGTCCACACCCTGGCTTTATCTGACTCTTGAGTGCATATTCTTTTAAGATTCTCTTTTCTGCAATATTTTTCTTTCATTTTCCCATTAAGACAGCTCAGTAATTAATTGTAGCATTTATTGAATAACCTATTAAGTATTTATTGAGTGCTTACTATGACTAAAACATAATCCACAGGGTGAAAAGAAAACGGATTTTCTGTCCTTCCAGCCTTCTTGGTTTGTTTTCTGTGCTGGATTGATTGACAGTGTCTTCCACACTCTCAGGTGATAAAGATTGGTAGTGGTTACTTCTGTTGGTTGAAATAAAGTCCTGTTGCTGAGAGCTTCTTATTGCAGGTGGTTATGTGGTAGGGTCCTGTGAATGTCCCTGTTCCACCTTCTCTGATTAAGCATTCTGAGACATTAGACCCATTATCACATAGACCACTAAGCCTGCCCTTGCTTCATGTTGACGTTCACCACTAAAATTTGAAAAATAAAGTTGATGTTTATTTAAGGTGCCAAGGAAAAAAAAAGGAAGAAAGTTGTTCTAAAAAGGTAGCTGGTTCTAATCCACCAGTGGCTCAGCCACTGGGGGAATCTCCTCTTTTGCAGTTCACAGCCTCTGAAAACCAACTGAAGGGTCAGCCTCAGTGATTCGGTTCCAGCTTGACGGCAATGAGAGATAAACCATGCATACTAGTACATTTTCATTTAGAAATTTAGTTTTCTAAGCCACTCTGAGTTTGAGTTTGGAATATGCCTTTATTATATAAGTAAATGAGTGAGTGATTACAGGAGAATATAGACTTTCAAAACTTTTATTCATACTTATTAGAAGAACTGTACTATTCCTTAGCTGGTAATTTTTGAACCTGGAATTATAGAGATAGAAATAACATCATAGCATCTAGACTGCTGCTCAGTGTGGAAGAAAAATTACTTACAGTAATTTATTTTCTAGTTTGTTTTGAATAGAATAAAAAAAATGCTGTAGTGATAGAAGCAGGGTAATCAAAATGAATATTTCTTTTCATGTTTGTAGTAATATTTCCATGAAAGTGTTTGCAGTTACAGCCCGAACTAGGGTATTTTGCAGGTGGTAGATATGATGGATTTTAAAATCTCCCCAAAGTAGTTTCTGCTTCTTTGAAGTCTTAACAGTACAGATTTATTGAGATGTAAAGTGAAGGAGGGAAAAGAATGTAATTTGCATTTAAGCAATCCCTTTTTTAGCCATTTTGAACTCTCCAAATAAAAAGACTAACTCAGTGGTTTGAAATTCTACTTGCATATTAGACTCATCTGGTTTGTTTGTGTTATTTATTGTTGTGTGTCGTTGGGTCAGAACCATTTCATAAATGACCAACCAACAGGTTTTCAGAGGCTGTAAATGACGTGGGAGGAGATTGCCCATCTTTCTCCCATAGAGCAGCCGGTGGGTTTGAACCATGTGCCTTTGAATTGGTGGTACAGCTCCTTAGCACTAGGCCACGGCAGAATGAAACTAGCAGGTCCTATGCCACCTTCACAGGGACTGCTATGTTTGAGCCTGTTGTTACAGTGGTGCATATATTTGAATGATAGTGGTATTCACTGGTCTTCCTCGTATACCTATGGATATTATCCTGTCACTCACAATATTGTATTTCTTTTTTTTTTTTACAATATTGTATTTCAAGACACATCTAGAAATGACTTTTTTAACTATGAAAGCAACCCCATTTTTCCCTCACCTTTTAATCTCCAGCATAATAGGTCATATGATCATCTGATTCAAAATGTCCCATGCCAGTCCATCTTATCTCACCAATTCCTAATATGTCAATATTTATGTGTTCCATTTCTTCCTTAACAATATCCAACTTTCCCACATTCATGGTTCTCACATCCCGTGTTCGAACCACTAGTGTCTGTTTACAACTGTTCCCCCTCCTTACTATTTCCATACTTGGAAGTTCCGCATCTGTTGTCCTGCTAGTCTAAGTGTGTTCTATTGTGCACGGGGTTTTCAAAGCCCTGCTATTTTGGAAGTGGATGGCCAATTCTTCTTCCTAGTCTGTCTTAATCTGAATGTTCAGATTTAGAAAAGTATCTGACAGACAAGCATTTTACAGAACAATGCAGATGAAATATCTTTCCCAAATGTAGAAATAGCCAGTAGTTTTAGTTTTGTCCCTGCCCTTGACATGAGTCTCTTGACTCACCCCTTTCCCTGCTCCACCAGTATTCCCTTCTATTGCCACCTACTCCCTTCAACACCTATCACCTGCTATACACCTCTTGACCTGACTGACAACTTAAATCTCAAGCATTGTGGGTTTCTGTGATTCCAAATTCTTCAGGATGTTGCCTATTTCTTATGCTGTGATCAGTGTCCCTTGTGTTTAGGGGTCTGTACACATGGATTTCACCTAATAGTATGCATAGGAATCAGATAGATTACATCTGTGGAAAGAACCACTGGAGAAGCTCAATATCAGCTGTGAAAACTAGACCTGGTGCTGATTGTGGAACACATCACCAACTACTCATACGCAAGTTTAAGCTGAAGCTAAGGAAAGTGAAATCAAGCCCACAGGAACCAAAATATGACTTTGAGTCTATCCCACCAGAATTTCAGAACCAACTCAGGAACAGTTTTGAGGCCTTGAACACTAATGAATGAATACCAGATGAGTTATGGGAAGATATTCAGAATATCATCCAGGAAGAGTGCAAAAGGTCATTGCAAAGATGGAGGAGGAAGAAAAAACCAAAATGGATGTCAGAAGAAGGAAGAAATCAAGACATTAAGGAGCCGAACAGGAGACTTCAAAAGGCTGCGCAACAAGACAAAGTATTATTATGAAATGTGCAAAGAGCTGGAGTCAGAAAATCAGAGGCTGAGCTTTCTCAGCATTTCTTAACTTCAAGGAACTGAAGAGGAAATTCAAGCCTTGAGTTGCAATACTTGAGGATGTTTTGGGCAGAATATTGAGTGATCCTGAAAGTATTAAAAGAAGATGGAAAGAGTATTCAGAGTCATTATACCAAAAATAATTGGAAGACGCGAAAGAATTTAATGAAACAACATATGAGCAAGAGCCTATGGTGATGAAGGAAGAAGTTCAAACTGCTTTGAAAGAATTGGCTAAAAATAAGGCCCCAGGAATTGATGGTATACCAGTTAACATATTTCAATTAACAGATGCTGCCCTAGATGTGCTCACCAAGTTGTGCCAAGAATCTGGAGAACAACCACTTGGCCAACAGACTAGAAGAGATCTATATTTGTTCCTGTTCCAAAGAAATGTGATCCCAAAGAGTGTGGAAATTATTGAACAATATCATTAATATAACACGCAAGCAAGATTTTGCTGAAGATTATCAAAAAATGACTGGAACAGCACATCAACAGAGAACTACTAGACGTGCAGGCTGGATTTAGACAGGGCTGTGGTACTAGGGATATTTTAGCTAATGTTAGATGGATCTTGTCTGAAAGCAAGGAGTACCAGAAGAATGTCTATCTTTGTTTCATTGATTATGCAAAGGCATTTGACTGTTGTGGATCATAACAAACTGTGGCTAACTCTGAGAAGAATGGGAATCCGAGATTGTGCTAATGTGAAATCTGTACTTGGACCAGGAGGTAGCCATCAGAACAGAGCAAGGAAACACTGCTTGGAACAAATTTGGGAAGGGTGTATGCCAGGGCTGTATCCTGTTTCCATACCTTTTCAATCTTTATGCAGAACAGGTTATTCAGGAGGCTGGGCTCTATGAGGAGAAATGTGGCATCAGGATTGGAGGAAGAATCATCAACAATCTTCGTCATGCAGATGACACAACCTTTATTGCTGAAACTGAAGAGGACCTAAAGCACTTGCTGTGGAAGGTCAGGGACTGCAGTCTTCGGTATGAATTGAGACTCAATATCAAGAAAACAAAGATTCTCACCACTGGGCCGATTGGCAGCATCATGGTGAAGAGATTGAGATTGTTCAGTTTTCATTTGCCTGGATCCACAGTCCACACTCTTGGCACCAGCAGCCGGAATATTAAAAGATGTATTGCGATGGGAAAGTCTGCAGTTAGAGACCTCTCTAAAGTGCTGAAGTGCAAGGATGTCAGTTTGGAGACTAAGGTGTGCCTGATACATGCTATGGCCTTTGCAATCACTTGCTATGCATCAGAGAGCTGGACGATGACTAGGGATTATAGAAAGACAATTGATTCCTTTGAGCTGTGGTTTGGAGAAGAGTATTGAACGCACTGTGGATTGCTAGGAAAATGAACAGGTTTGTCCTAGATAGGGTGAAGCTGGGCTGCTCCCTGGAGGCAAGGATTCTGAAACTTCGTCTGACATAATTTGGACATGTTGCAAGGAGGAACCAGTCCTTCAAGTGGGACATCATGCTTGGGAGGGTGGAGGGACAATGCAGGAGAGACAGAGACTAGATGAGATGGATTGATTCAGTGACTGGGGTAGTAATGGGGGCAGGTGTGTAGGAGATGGTGAGATTGCCACAGGATAGGGCAGAGTTTAGGTCTGTTGTTGCTATGAGTTGCAGGTGACAAGACGGCACATAACAACAACTTTGGAGGATCTCGATAGAGAAGTTACTCAGTCTCATTAGGACAAATACTGTTTAAGACCACTATTGTAGAAATAGAAAAATATATAGTAAAATGTGTATAAGGATCCAAATTGGGGGAGGGGGAGCAGAGGATGGGCCTGGGAGGGGGTAATTGTAGGGTGGCACAATTTGATGGGTTTAGGAGGGGCTGGTAAAGGAAATGGGAAAGATCCAGTGTGAAAAACAATGTATACAATATTTTTTAGTAAACCAGTATAAAATTTAAAAAATTATTAAAAATAGTCATGGGAATGGAAAAGTAGGTAATAGAAAAAGACAAGTAGTTGGATAATATGGGCTTGGTGACAGAAATGAGGTTAGCGATGGCATGACAGAATTTTCTACAATCAAAGACTTATTCATTGCAAATGTTATTGTTATATGCCATTGAGTCACTTGCAACACATAGCTACCCTGTATGCAATAGCTCTGAACCCTGCCCTATCCTAAGTCTGTCTCATTGACTCCAACACAGCTACCCTCACTATCCCAGTTACTGTGTCAATCCATCACATCCAGAATCTTCCTCCTCTCCTCTATCTACCCTCCCAAGAATGGTGGCCTTCTTCAAGGACTGGTCCCTCCCGGCCACATGCCCAAAGTGTGTGAGACAGAGCTTCAAAATCCTTGCCTTCAAGGAGAAACTTGGTTTTACCTTCTTTAGGACAGATCTGTTTGTTCTCTTAGCGGTCCACAGTATATTAAAAAAAAATCCCAGTGATAAATCACAACTATACATGTGGATCTCACCTGAAAAAACAAACAGGAATAAAATTGTCTACATCTGTGAAAGAAAGGATGAAAACACTCAGCATTACCAGTTCAAACAAAGCTAGGGCCTGCCTGTGGAAAACACCTTCAACTGCTCGTATGCAAGTTCAACTTGAGCCTGAAGTAAATGTAAACCAGTCTCTAAGAGGCAAAATATGACATTGAATTTATCTCATCTGAGTTTTCAAAAATCTTTAGATTTGAGATATTCACTAATAACTGAAGATCAGGTGATTTGTGGACTA
Organism: Elephantulus edwardii; assembly: GCF_000299155.1. Lineage (NCBI taxonomy): Eukaryota > Metazoa > Chordata > Mammalia > Macroscelidea > Macroscelididae > Elephantulus > Elephantulus edwardii. The sequence goes on from NW_006400025.1 coordinate 3,611,567, forward strand.
ACAACAGAGATGTCATATTTATATAAAGCAAAAGTTCATTAAAAAAATAGGAAAGAAAAAGCCAGTTGGATGTCAGAAGAAACCTAAATTGTAGTTGGCCAGGATATTGAACGGATTACCAAAAGAGCTCATAAAATTATGTCCTGGAAGTGTCTGTGAGGGTATTTCTTAGAAGCAAGCATAGTGAGACTTTGTCCTATATATTTTATCAGAATGTTATCAGAAAGGGTCAATTTTTTAAAAAAAATAGAGGGCCAGAGAAGGAGAGGAAGACCTTCAAGACTGACACAGTGTCTAGAACACTGAGAAACAGTAGAGAATGAGGGTGACACAGGATTGGGCAAGGTTTCAATATTCTGTGTGTATGGTCATTGTGAGTCTGAGTAGATGCCACAGCACCTACCCACAGTCCCATTGTTGAATGGGCCTAATGTATATTGCACATCCTGCAGTTACATGTATGACATTTTGAGCAGTTGTCACAAGACTGTAGTAGTGATGGGTACGGAATCACAGGATGATGATTTGGATATATGAGATTTTACATTTGATTACTGATACGACTTATGAATGATACGAGTTTCAGGAGATCTTAAACATATTACTTGTCCTATGGTTTAACATTTTCCAAGAGCCTCTTGGAGTAAACATAAAGCCTTTCATTAACTAACTTCTTTCTTGGTCTCTTATGACTACACACATAGAACACACACACACATACAACAAACACCCTCAAGAACACACTCACATGCACATGTCCCACCACCATCACCACCTACACTGTGTGTTCTAGGAAAGTGGAAACCACATCTTTTATGTCCCTTGTACTCTCTTTCTCTTCCAAGCACAAAATTACAATATATTGTTGTTGTTGTTTTTGTTATTAAGTACTGTCGAGTCGTAGATGACTCATAGCGACCCTATGAATGAAAGACCTGAATATTGTATGACATTCATTGCTTCTCCATGTTCATAGAGTTTCCAGAGGCAAGTTATTTTGGAAGTGGTTGCCAATTCTTCTTCTAAGCTTATTTTAATCACGGAGGTCCACCAAACACTGTCTACCATGGGTGACCATTATTACATTTGACCCATCAGTGTCACCATGTTTAGCTTCACAGCAACCACAAGTTACCTCTGTACAGCAAATGGACAGACCAGTGCTATACCAGTTAGAAGAATGCTTGATCAAAACAATTAAAACCAGGCCTGAGGTCTGCAGATTACAATCACCCATCTTTGATTTGGTAGTGTAACTTTCTATCCACCAGGCCCACAGAGTTCTCTCTATGTTGGTGGTATTGTTAAATTCCTTTGAGTAGTAGACAACTCATAGCGACTCTATGAACGAAAGACCTAAACACTTGTATAACTCTCATCATTTCTCTAAGTTCATAGAGTTTCCAGAGGCAAACTATTTCGAAAGTGGTTGCCACTCCTGCTTCCAAGCTTGTTTTAGTCAGGGAGTTCCATCAAACACTGTCCACCATGGGTAACCATTAACACATCTGACACATCAGTGTTACAGTGTTTAACATCACAGCAACCACAAGTTACCTCTGTACAGAAAATGGACAGATCAGTGCTCATATATTAGATGCTCAAAATGGTTTCCACCATAGAAAATAGAGGACTTAATATGACAAGGCTCAGAGTTCATAAGTGGCAGGAGGTCGGAGCATGTCTCAGAAGTTGTGGGAGCAGTTCACAGGGAAAAGCTGAAAACCAGTCTAAGGTGAGCTTCTGTGAAAGGAGTCAGCTAGAAGACAGGGCCTGTGTCAGGCCTCCAGTGAAACCAGAGCACAGAAGCTGATTCCAGGGAAGACTCAACAGAGGGTGAGAAAGATGTGAAGAAGTGAGAAAGAACCTAAGGTGAGCTCAGGGCTAGTATGCAGCTTGGTTGGTACAGTTTTGATTACGTGGAAACAGCTTAATTTGAGCCTCTGCTTGAAATAACTGCATGACTCCTTCAGCCTCCTGAATAAAGTCTAAATAGGTTGGCAAGATATTCAGTCAGACCCCACCCATCTTCCCACCTTAGTTTTCAGCAAGTCCAGCCATCATTCCAGGTCTCAACCACTCCTAATGACTCATCACCCCCAGGCTTCCTCCTTCCATTCTGCACAAGCTGTTCCTGCTGCCCAAAGTGCCTCATCCACCTTCCTGGTTTAGAAAGCAACTACTTTTGAGAACCAGATTAAATGTTCTTGCTTTTGTGAAATCCTCTCCACTAGCTCTTGCCTTTGTGCTGTCAACAGTGCTACTACAGCACCCCTCACACTGTTTTCTGTGTCCAAAAGAATCAAGTTACATCAGTCACAATTTTATTCAGACTTTACGTTCAATCAGCACCTTGTGTGTACCCCCTAGGAGCTACTTGGGGTAGACACATTGGTGAACCAAAATTGAAAAGATGTGCTCAAAACAGCATGAAGTTCCAACATACAAACATATAGTTAGTTACTTTGCCAGGTGAAATGTCTCTCTAATCAGGCTGAGTCCATAGGTAACAGAGAGGCAGCTTGGGGGAAGGTGCACACACTGGGGAAAGCTATAAAGTCCATTAAATCCATCCTTTGTTTAAAGCTCTCCCTTAGCACCCCTTTTGGTTTCTCTGGATGGTATAGATGGTTAAGCATTTAACTACTAACCAAAAGATTAATGGTCTGAATCCACTGAGAGACATCTCAGCAGAAAGGCCTTACTATCAATTTTTGAAAGATCACCGCGTTGAAAACCCTAGGGAGCTATTCTGCTCTTACACATTGGATCATCATGTATCAGAACCAAGGCTATGGTAATTGCATTTGTTTTTAACCACTTTACTAAGTGTTACTACTGAATATTTAAGATCCTCCCCTTCTAGCACCTTGCCCTCATGTGATTTCTAGTCTGTTTGACCGTTTTCCTCACTCTCATTTATAAGCTCCAAGAAGCTTGGTTTCATTTATTGTTTTACCCAAACTCTCAGAATGACAATGGAATAAAAATATGTGAAATAGTCAGATAGACCAGGTTTTATCTTGCCCTCACATAATTATAGCCCGTTTAACCTTAAGAAAATAATTTACTTCTCCTAACTCTAGTTTGGGACCCCTGGTGGCACAGGGTTTGGTAAATGAAAGGTCAGCAAGCCAAACCTACCAGCCTCTCTGGGAGAGAAAGGTGTGGCCATGGACTCTTTTACTGCATTTATTTATGCCTTCTTTAATTTCTTTTAGTAGTATTTTGTAATGTCTTCAATATTTGGAATTTTTTATGTGAGTTGTTTTTAATTGCTGTTGATTGGAGCATGACTTATAGTGACCCCATGAAAAAAAGGCCTGAAGCCCTTCCACAGCCATCACCATTTATCAAAACTCACAGAGTTTCCAGAGGCATGCTGTTTAGGAAGTGGATGCCACACCTGCTTCCAAAGTTCCTTATTATAAGAGAGGAACAAAGCAATAAACTCAAAAGGTATTGTAAAATGTTTGAAGTATACACACATACATACTATATTAGTAGAGATGGATTTCATGTATTATTTTAAAGAAATCTCTTAAGGCCTAACATGTTGTTTGTTGAAGTCTATTCCGACTCATAACACTCCCATAGGGTGGACAGAGTAAAACTAAAACTGTCTAGAGGGCTTCCTGGGCTCGTATCGAGCAGTTTATATGTTGAGCTGTTAACAAAACGGTTGGTAGTCTAACTCCCTCAATCCATGAGCTGCTTCAAGGAAGAAAGATGAGGCAGGCTGCTCCTCCTAAAATGTGCGTTCCCAGAAACCTGAAAGTGGGTTGACATGTGTCAGAAATGACTCAAGGCTGATGAGTTCTAATTTCACCAGGCCTTTTCTCCTGCAGATTTGCTGGTGGGTTTGAAGCAGCAGCCATTCATTCAGTCAGCAGCTGAGTCCTTAACCACAGTGCCCTCAGCTTAGCTCACTGCCATTATACTGACTCTGAACTGACCCTCTAGCAGGCTTTCAGAGACTATAAACCATAGAGGAGGAGACCACCCATCTTTCTCCAGAGGAGCAGCTGATATATTCGAATCACTCACCTTTGGTTTGGCAGCACAATTCCCTATCCACTAGACCACCAGAGCCCCCTATTGTGTCATCAGGGCTCCCTAAGGCCAAATATATAGTAATTAGAGAGTATGGTACTCAGACAGGAAACTCTGGCAGTGTAGACCTCAGGGAACTGCACGGCTAACTCAAAATGTGGAGCCTCTTTTGTCAGTTCAAATCCATCAAGGGAGAAATATGGGACATCTCTTGTTTGATTTATAGCCTCCAAAAACGTGGGGGATGATCAGCTATGAGTTCATTTTGACTTGTTGGCAATGAATTTAAGTTGCAAATTTTTAAATACTTCGAGAAGGGAACTCTGGTGACAGTCTTTACGGAGCTGTGCTGCCAACCCAAAAGATAAGAAATTCTTCTCTTATTTTTTTTTACTCTCTGTTATTTATAAAATATAAATACAATTAAAATGAATTTGTGTTATATTGACTTTGCATACTTAGTTCTATATTAGACTTATGCTACGTGGCTATATTTTTTTATGTATAATTTTGTAATTTTATTTTTCATTGTAGGATCAGTACAATTTGTATTCTTTCTCTTGTCTTCCATAATTTAACCCAAAGTCTGTCAAATTCATGAGAATTTGTTGAATTGTTGATTGATGGCTTACATAGGGAACTTCAACTTTTGCTGGGTTACTTTAAAAATGCTAGTTATTGGCCCACTTCTTTTGTTACTCAAACCATTTTAGCCAAATCTACATAATAGACATTCAAACAACTGAATTCCATAGGCTTTTTAGTCACCTCGTAAATAAAAATTCTTAAAACTAGAAAAAAAAATTACAGACTTAGAAATTCTATGGTTTTTAAGATTGTTTCCTCTGAGGGTCACAAGCTATCAGAATTGACTGGGTAGAAGTATAGTTGAGTTTTGGTAGTTATGGTTTCCTCAAAGCTAAAAATATTGATCTTGCAAGGCCATTCAAAGGATGAAGCCATACATTCCTGAAATTCTTGGCTCAATGATTGGACTTAGTTCACTGAGTGACTATACAAAAGATGAACAATATCTGAAGTCCACTTCTACACCAATCCCTGATACTGTGGGCTATCCTAGCATAAATCCTGACCAGCAATACTCTGACATGGAGAAAGACTGTATCTAGCCTTTTAAATGAATGTTAGTGCCAACCATAAATTCTCAGCTGAGTTTCCAGCTCTATATTTCCAACTATAAGTAGTCCTTGAGCCTAGAGTTTCCACTGGAACCTCAAACTCAACACATCCAGGACACTCATACTGTCCTCTCCTTCACTCGTCTCCTAGCAGCTCACATTTCAAAATCAGCAGACATCCCATGGTGCTGATAAATCTGCTGAATGATTCGTTCAATGTGAAATAAAGGAAAAAATATCATAGAACTTGAAGTAGAACTAAAATTGTTGACAGACCAAGGATTTATGCACAGAAGGAGGAGGAGGGAGGGGTTCTCTTGGTTCTTCTAGAGGCTCTGGAGTGGACAGGCTGGAGAAGATCTTGTGAACTTATTCACACCCTTTGCATTAAGCACTGCACAGAGGGACATACTGAAGTTCTGTACCAGGCTCCCATTGCTGCTATTACAAATAACTGCACACACAGCGGCTGAACACAACACAAATTTATTATCTTACAATTCTAGACACCAGAAGTGTGAAATGAGTTTTACTGCCTAGAAGCAAACTGTGAGGAAGGCTGCTGTGTTCCTTCCAGAAGTTTTAAGCAAGAATTCATTCCCTTGCCTTTTTTCAGCTTCTAGAAAACTACCTATAATTGTTAGTTCATGGGCCTGTTCTCCATCTTCAAAGCCAACAAATCCCTTCTGTCGTATCAAACCACATAACCACAAGTTTGAGATATTAGAACCTGGGCCTCTTTGGGGACCACTGTTCTGCCTACTGTAGACTTTAAACAGAATGCCCTTCAGCTGGAAGCACTAAGCTGTGCTTTAGCTTTGTGAAGTGCCTCCTTACTGGCTTAGTTCAAAGTAGAACTCAGTGCGGGCTGAGGGATCACTCTCTTTGGCTAACTGTACTGGCTGCTTGGATTCTACTGGACCACAGAGAAACCAGCCAGGGAAGGCAGCAGCCTCAAGCTGGAATGCAGACCCTACGCTGCTCTGGAAGAAGGTGAAGAGTGTGGTCTGCTCACCGCCCTTGTACAGATCCTCAATGTTCACATCCTGTGGGGACAAAAAGCATCAGCTTCAAGACAATGCTACTAAATGAGATGCCAGCCTCGACCACCTTTAGGGTTTGGCTGATGAGGTATTTCGCAGAATAATTCTTTATGAAGGAAGCTGTCAATTGTATCTTCTGAAGGGTAAGAATCTTGGTACTGGAGGTAGTGACAGATAGTGGAGACCTGGGGTGAAGAACACAAGGAATTGGCCAGGAAATGTACAGGTGGGGGGCTTGGGCTCAGAGATTGCAAGATATCCTGGAAGCCAATCCTGCAAGGTTCCCCATCCACCATGAGGAAAAATCCCTCACCTCTAGTTGTAGGAAAGGTCCCTCTTCTGTCTCCACACATGCTAGGCAACGACTTCCTCCCTGGATCCCTAGAAGGACTGGGAACTTGGTCCGGTCCAGGGCTCTGTTAGGAAGCATGCAAATCTTCTCTGGTAGGGGAAAAAAAGAAAAGCAACAGGGGATAATGAAATCTTACATTTGAGACCCGAAATGAGCAAAGGCTTAGACACGAAGAAGCTGGACCTAGCATGTTTTCCTAGGTCAATGCATGTAGGCTATAGGGTGATCTGAGACTCTTGAGAAGTTTGAGACTCCTTCACTGGACAGAGCCTTCAGCTTCCTCTCTCTCACCCTCAATGGAAGTAGCCATGGCCCTGTGGTGGGGATGGGAGGAAAGTGGACTGGTGAGAGGCCTGTGGTAGGTGGACACTAGGGTGAGTCCAAGGGATTTGAATCCCAAATGCACGCTCACCTGCACCACAGTTGTCTCCATCAGGTTCTCCCACCATGAGCTGACCATCCCTCAGGTACAGTGCATTTTGATCAGCATCCTTAATTCTGGAACAAGATGGCAGTGCTGATGACCCACACCCTTCAAGCATCCCTTCAGTGCCAACCACTTCAACTCTTATGCTCTAAATCATCAGACTGAGCAAGGGGAGCTGCTTCTCCTTTTTTCAAGTGAGAAATAGGAGCACTCTTCCACCAAAAACGAGGAGGTGCATCTCAGGCAAGGAAAGACTGTCTAAGCTTGTGGTTTACAGTGACTGAGCTTGGCACCCTCGCCCAGCTTGGGCACCATCTGAGCTCTTGGAGGGTGAGAGGAACTCTGGATACAGCCTATTCAACTGCTTCCTCGTTCCCTTACTGAGTAATTTCCCAGTGATGTTCTGGGGTCTGTGGGAGTCTTAGTCAAGGTTTTCTAGGCCTGCTTCCATTTTTCATAGATGTTTAATTTCTCTTGTGGCATAATTGGGTGAGTGTTTGGCTACCCACAGAAAGACTTGTGGTTCAAAATCAACCAGAGACTCCCCAGAAGACTGATGTTCCACTCCCAAAAGGTTACAGCCCTGTATATACTATGGAACAGTTTCAATCTTCACATGTGGGATTTCCATGTCTAGAGGTCAACTTGACTACAACTGGGGTTTGGTGTGTCTGTTTTTTTTTTTTCAATAAAGGAGTTATTTTAGTGCTTAGTGAAATGTGATTTGCTTTTTAGGTAGTTTGAAGATTATTTGTAGGGGGGGAATACCAATAAATCAGAAAAAGAAATTTGTATTACATGACATTTGCCAATATGGTCATTCCAGCTCTGGGCCTGAGTAAGGTTTGCTCTGGAAGAACCTCGAACATTGGTGCCAAGACAGGATGTCAACAGAGATCTGGAGCATGGCCTGATTACAGTATAGTCATTGTGGTTTGCTATAGGTGTAATGATTAATCTCCGAGTAAACACGTGATGGGGAGGTAGAAGAGAAACTGTGTTGAAGGTGAGCATGTGGAATATGAAACTCACACAGGTTATTACTGGGTTGTATGGTTTTGAAGATGCCTGTCAGTCACTCTCAGGACCTGAGGAGCCCTCATTGCCTTCACGGGGAGACCCTATGGGTGAACACAGTTGCCTCCAGGATAATCTTCTGTCCCAATAGAAGCTAATTATAGTAGTTTTAACTAATGACTATATGTGTTCAAAGAAGATACATTTTACAACAAAAATGATGATCTTACAAAGTTCTGGGTTTGCCAGCTGGCAGGTTTTATTGAACCCTGACATCTGGTGAGCAAGAACATGCTTACCAAAAAGAGGTAAATGAAAAATACTAGCAACACTCTATTGGAAGAGGAGAGACTAAGCTACATTCCCCCAAACGTTCACATCTGCTTGTCATCTGTGTGTTGTGTGCGCATGTGTCCTGCATTCAGCTGTGTTGGAGACCCTGCCTCTCCATGTCTCCAGCAGCACTAGACCAAAGGCAGAGTCTGAAGAAATGCCTATCCTATTTCATTTTTATTATATTCCCTTTCATTCTTCAAAAGACTTGAGACAGTAGATAGAGAATATGAATCTTGAGTAAGGCCAAGTTCAAGTAAGTGTTGGCATCCCAGGCTAGAAACAAGGGCTGTAGAGTTGGAGATATAAAGGTGTTGTCTTTTGGTTTCTGTAAAAAGGTGTCTCATGGTCTGCCTTTTGGTATGAGGGAATTTTTTTACCTTCCCTGAACCTCAGCTTTTGGATATGCAAAATGTGTTAGTAGAATTTTTCCCATAGATTTGTTGGGCTGGAAGTCAGGCAGCAGAATGGCTGGCATCTCACAGGCACCCAGCAGAAGAGCTATTATTTTGTAAAGATTATTAAATTTAATTACAGGGCACTTGAGATTTCTAAAGTGACAAGGAGCTTTATCCCTCTGACTCAGTCTTGCTTCTTCCCATGTGACCATGAGACTCACGGGTAAGGAAAATGGGATATTTCCAGAAAGACTTACACGTAATGTCTTGCCATAGGAAGAGAGCACATTTTGGTGACCAGGGTGTTGAGTCTTTGCTGAAGGACAAAGAGAAAAGATCTGTTAAAGAAGGAGTTAAGTGGAGCTCCCTGGAGGCTCCACAATCACCAGGTCCTAAGTGGAGAGGTCTAAGAGACACCTTGTATACAACATGCCTACCAGAATGCACCAGTGTCTCTCCTCACCCAGCATCTCTAGGCAACTCTACTTGTCCCTCATTTAGAGTCACTGAGAACAAGTCAAGCTGGCCTGATGATAAAATATACTGATGTCAACTCTGGGAAACAGGATAATAGGCTCCTTCAAATAGTGCAACCAGACTCTCTCCCCAGGTTGGAGAATTACGCAGAGTTTGCTTCAGCTGCACATCTCAAACCCAGCACCCATTTCCCAACTTGTCCCTAGGCTTACCATACTCCTGCCTCTTTCCTCAGCCAAGAATTAGGGGTTCAGAGCTCAGTACAGGGATGAAGTAGGGAGAATCTCCTCCTGGAGAGTTAGAAACCTTCATTCTTTGAGATTGGAATCACATATCTATGATTAATAAGAGAGAATCTAACTCCTCCATTCTGACTCAGATGGAAAATAGGACAAGACTGTGATGTAGTTCAGGTCTTATTTAAATCCCTGGACATAAAACTTTACGTTATCTCTTCTTCCTCTTTGGATTATCCTATCCTATAGTTTTCATCTAAAGCAGTCATTCACTTTTGAAGAGTGAATCTAGACTCTAGTATGAATAAAATGCAAAACTAATCAGGGCATAGGAAATGAAAGAGTTGGAAAACAGCCCAGAAAAATAAGTTGCAAAATGGTTTAGCAAGCCAATCTGGTTCTCACCAATCAAAAAGAAAAATAAGAAGGGAGAAATACAAGCCAGAGAAATTTTTTTAAAAAAGTTAGAAAAAGAAAGGAACAAGAAGAAAAGAAAACTATAGTCTTAAAAAGAATGGTTTTGAGAGATAAATAAGGAAGAACAGGCTAGTGGTGAGGGTAGGATGTCTGGCCCCTAGAGTCACTGAATTGATCTGAGTGTTAGAAGACATAAAAACACAATATCCGAAGTGGCTGCCACTCTGTTACAGTGGACAAGTAATTTTCTGTCCCTTGAAATGGAAATTTTAAGACTGGTGAGAGTTAAAAAAAATAACAGGGCACTGATAAACAGTGCAAACTAATACATTTGTAATTTGATTGCTAGTGATGTGAATTCAATGTTCTCAAGCATTAAAATATTTTGACCTTGTAATTTTGTGTATTGCTCAAATGCTTAGTCATAAAGATATTCACTACATCATTGTTTTATAGCAATGAAGGACTAGAAATACCTAAACATTTAGTTATAGAAAATTGGTTTCAAAATGATCATAAGTCTGTAAAAAGAAAAAGGACATGCACATTTAAAATTGTATAATAGAAGAACATTTTATGACATGAATATTTTCCAAACATAATAAGTGAAAAAAAAACAGCTTCTAAACAATATGCACCATTGTCTTGTTTAAATCCACCCAGCGAGAGACACACATCCATAGAATGTGTACTGAAGGTTTTACAAAATATTCTAACAACTTAATCATTACTAACATAATTATTTTCTTAATATCTGTTAGAAATTATCTTATCATGCTCATATTATTTCTTCTGGAGTATAAAGAAAGCTTAAATTTTAAAAATGAAGTGTTTAGTTAAGTCATTGACTTTCAAACATGTCTAAACCACACAGAGCCTCTGACAAGTACTATTTCCTGAGCTGAAGGTTCTTGTTGTACAGAGTTTGAAGTGACTCCAATGATCAGTCAAGCTTGAGAACCAGTGTACTGGCTCAATTCCTCTCACTCTGGCATGGACATACAGATAATCCGGGATCTTATTAAACTATAGATTCTAAATCCTTAACTCTGGGGAAAGACCTTTGAATAACAGAGTTTACTGTTATCTACCAACCTTTAGATTGGTGATTTGAAACCACTCAGTGGTACTATATGGAATAAAAGCCCAGTAATTTGCATATTTTCATATATCTATATCTATCTATCTACAAGGAAATCCTAATGGAAAACATTTTCATCTATAACACGAGTCAGAATAGACTCAAAGCAATTGGTATGAGGTCTTTTTGTGGTCTGAAATAGGGACCTAGACTCCACATTTAAAATAAGCAATCAAATGAGCTGACACTGTTAATCATCAGACTACATTTTGAGCAAAAAGGGAATGGATTATGATCTCTCTATCTCAGATAGTCTGACAATAGAGTGACCTTAGTGCAAGGTGACTTAATGCTATACTTACTGCCAGCCAAATTACTAGGTGTTCTTCAACTATGCCAGAAGAAATGTGGGTTTCCTGGCAGCTGTGGCAAAGATCATCTAAACAGATGAAAATTGAGGGCCCTATCTATGGCTGGACAGACAGAGACACAGCTCTACCACATGATCAGTTTCAGCTCAATAGTCAGCAGCAACTCAGTGGTGAGCCACTCTGCTTAATATTCTGGGCCCTAGAAGCTTCTGTCCCTATGTATACCCCAAAGACTCCCATATCAGGCATTCTCTCCTGGGTTCTGGTCAAAAATCATGGAATGAATGGGAACCAACAGCAAGCTTCTGGTTCACCAGAAAGCCTGGGATCTTTGTACTGAACCTCTGACATGGTTCCTTCCAGTGTGCGAAACTCCCTTTCCTTTCCTATAGTCCCCAATGACCTTTCCACAGGCCTTTGGGACATATTCTTCATTCTTTCTTCTCCCTACTTCCTAGACACTTCCTCTAGTTGCCTCAGACCTTGTAAGCTCATATGCTCTTGACCAAATAGCTCTGAACTATCCACGTTTTCTTATACACCACACTCATTCTACACCTTCTTCACTCTTTCACACATGTATCTCCATGGAGTCTATTCTCTCTAAAACCATTATTAACTCCTCTGAAGTCATACACAAAAATTCCATCTCAAATATCTTTGATATTTGGCTGATGTCTTCTTGAAATACTTAACATTGAATTGCTTCACACTTCTTCAATCTCTCTTTTTTGAGTCCACTGAGAAATCCCCTGCATCTTGAGTATCCTTAATGCTAGGTTCACTCCTTCAGGAGTTCTAACCACTTCTCTGTCTGTATTTCAAGAAATTACAATTCATCAGTTTCTACTGTTTCATTGATCTTCTTTGGTTTTGTGTACACAACTTAGAATGAGCATGCTACTTTGTCTCCGGCCATCTATAGAACATTCCTCCTACGCGTACCCTGCTGTAGTACTCAAACCAAATATGTCTAAGGTCAAAATAATTATGTTTCCAGTCTCATTCCACTTAGCATTTTCAAATTTATTTCTTTAATTGCCAATGAGGTTCAAAATCTGAGAATTCTTGACAAATTTTCACCATTGTCCTACCTTTATTTTATTTATTACAAGTTGTAGTAAACTGTTAAAATGTAGCTCTGTTTCCTTGATTGAAATTTTAATTGTGTCTGTGCTCCTGATTTTTCTATCCTGACCTATAGAGATGCCTAGACTCAAATTCTAATTACTGTTTTTACCACATCACCACACAGCTCTAGAATCTACAGTGATTGAATTAGCCATCTGCCTCTGAATTATTTTTATTTTAGGATCTCATGTTTCCTCTGACACTTAACCATCCTTCCATGCAGCCTTACTTGTTTTTTCTCACTGGTTATACTCAGAATTGTCTCTGTACACAGATGAGGGGGAGAACTGTTTAAAAGAAATATATGATTAGGTATTACTGTCATGACAGGAGTCCAGAATGAAGGTTGCATAGTGGAGTGGACTTGGGGGAAGGTATTGTATAGCAATGAAAGAATTTTTCTTTTACTTTTCAAAAAGAAGAGCAAACTGGGGTGGAGGTTGGGCAGGGAGAAAAGTGTAACAATGAAAGAATTGAAATACAGAGGCTTTGGATTTCCATTCTTTCATTGTTGCACTTTCTCCCTGCCCAACCTCCACTCCAGTTCACTCTTCTTTTTGAAAAGTAAAAGAAAAATTCTCTCATTGCTATAATTTTATATATATACACACACACACACACACACACACACATATTTGTGTGTGTATAGATGTGTCTGTGTGTGTGTGTGTGTGTGTGTGTGTATACACATACTCCTCACTGTGCAACCAGATCTTTTGGTTAAGGACATGGTAGCAGTATCTAGTTCTGCAAAATTATTAGCTCAGAATATGTTATCAAGGATAAGAATTATATCACATCATACTAAATTTCAATGCCAAAAATGGGATTTGCTTTTTTGTGTGCCTTTGAGTTAAAATAGATCCTTTTCTGACCATCCAGCTGGGTTTTAGAGGCACTAAATAAGAAGAAAGAGATTGCCCATCCTTCTCCCACAGAGAAGCTGGTGAGTTTGAACTATGTGCCTTTGGAATTGCAGGGCAAGTGAATGTAGATTTCCTTTCAGATAAAGCCACCTATGATTCTCCATGACTCGGGGTTTAATGAAGAACACTCTGAACTCATATTAAATTTCACTGTGTTGTTTATTGGTTTACATAAATTTGTGGGCTTCCCTTATAGAAGTTAACAAGATCTTGACATGAAGCATGGCTAATATTTCACTTGTAGCACTCACCAGTCACCATAACTGACACACACTGATGTCTACAAACACAACATAGAAACACACAAAGTAGATTTAGAATATCAAGACTATGTCCTAGCTCTACTTCTGCTGTCAGTTTGTCTTGCTATTTCAGAGAGGCCTTCTTCTTCCTGAATCTTCAATTTATTATAAATTGAATGGAGACTAAGGTAGGATAAAAAACTATTTTGGAGGATTTTACAATGAAATATTATAGAGAAATATAATACATAAATTGAATAAAGGAAACTTTGTTTGGTTGAAGTAAAGAATGATGTAGATACCAGAATTTTGGCCCCTAGTTTTTTGGGGTTTTTTTCTTTACCTACTAATTTTAAGGAATTCCCATGTTTGACCAAACACTGCTTGAAAACCAATGAAATAATGAGTATCTACTAAGATTTTTTTCCCAAAAATCTACAACCTTTACTATTTAAAGATCTTTATTTGAATTAACCTATATTTTTTCATCAGTCCTTTTTATCTTCCCCTAGACTTATTTACAATTTCATAGGGTTCTTTGGATGTGATACTTCGGCATCTAGAAAAGTTTCCAGAAGTGAAATGATGAGTATGTGTTGTATCAGAGATATTGATAAAGGGAGAAGGAAAGAAAGAGATAGAATTCTGTCTGTCCACCACTGACCTGCAGGTTCTGGGTGCCTGGAAACCCTGATGATGCCTGAAGCCTCCAGCTGATTTCTTCAGAGAGCTGCTCTGGTTTATACTGTCTGGTCAGGGTGGGTCAAGCTTGCATCAATCTCTATAATTGGCTCCAGGACAGGGAGTCAATTATAGAGAGTCTAGGGATTTCACAATGTCTTTGGTACGGTATGGATAATAAGAAGGTAGGGTCATTAATGAATGTTTGTTGCAGGGGCACAGAACAACCCATAAAGACTTGACCCAGGTTAGGAAGTATGCACCTGCTCTGTAGCTACTGTCATTGACAAGTACTTGTAGTTTCAGCAGCCAGGTAAACAGTGCTGGGGTCAGACATCTTTATATTTTCCCTTTTATGTTTTCCGAGATGTTCTTCTAGACTTGGAGAAGTGGGAGAACCAGAGCAAAGGGTATGTTTGAGAAGTCCAAGTTCTAAATAATTTCTGATCCTGTAAACCTGGCTATGATCAGCAATGATGATAGATATCATGCGAATGTGGACTTGTTTGAAATGGTGAAAATGGAGTTTCTGTTTCTATTAAGTGATTCTACTCACTAGTATAAGAATGAAGAGAAGCCAGCTTCAGAGGGTATTGACCATTTATCCACCCTAAGATTAGGTAGGATGGATACAAGGTAATTTACAGCCAGGGAAATAATTGAAGAATCAGCCAAGAGTCATTTTCAACTTGCTAGCAACTGGATTTTGTTTTCATTTTTAATGAATGGGTGTACAAAGGTAAAATGAGGTCCATTCATATGTGCTCTGAACTGCTAAGCATAAACATTCACAGACAGCTGTGTAAGCAGAACATGGGAGAAGAATACTCAGATCTCTAATCGACATTACTCAGCTCAGACTTTCCGTTCACCCATCTAAACATCCATCCACTTATCCCCCCTTCACGAGGACGTAGTCTTAACTGAGTACCTATGATTTCAGTGTTTTTTTATATCTCTTGAGACATTAGTAAAGTCTCACAAGGGGCTATGGGAGGAAGTTAAGACCCATGTACCTACAAGGTGAAAAGTCATAAAAAAATGGGTGGAAATGGGTAGAATTTCCATTTTCTAAGATCGATGATTATTCTTCACACCACTTCCAAAATTCTCACCCTTCTATGGTATGAAGGGTCAAAGTGTAGGGTGTTGCGTAAGACAATTAACAAGTATTCACTGAACACACCGCAGTTTTGCACTATCAAAGAGGGAGTTCTAGTTCAATTGAGGCTGAGCCCTCAATTATAGTCCACAGAGTTGTGCTGCTAACCCTAAGTTCTCTTCTGTCAGAGAGATCCACTAGAGACCTGAGAGAGAAAGAAAAGCTATCTCCTCCCATGTAATTTACAGCCTAGGAAACCCAATGAATGGTCAATTTTGAGTCAGTGCTAACTTGATGGTAGTGAGTTGGGTTTTGTTGAATGAGTGTTGCAAAGATGTACAATTCTTGGTTCTTGATGTTAAGCTGTAGCTCAATTGGAGATCAAACAGGCATCAACATGAATAACCAGTAGTAGTGTGAGGTGCAAGACATCACAGAAGTAATTTGTAGGGGTGGCTGAGGGGATGGAGGAGCTGGGCAGTGTAGGCAGGAGTGCAACGTAGAAGTAGGAGGGATAAGGAAGGGATAAGACACACATGCCAGGAGTTGGGGGTGGGGGTTGTTGTTGTTGATGATGATTGCCTTCAATTCCAACATAACTAACTCACAGTGACTCTATGAACAAAAGACCTGAAGCCTTTCTATAACTATTGGCATTTATCAAAGTTCATAGAGTTTCCAGAGACATGTTGTTTAAGAATTGGATGCCACTCCTGTTTCCAAGGAGTGGCATATGCTTGTTATTTTTGTAAGGGGAAGTGTAATTCTTCTGCTCCTTTCTGTAAAATTCTTGTCTGTCAGACAGTGTTCTAAATCTAAGCATCCAAATTAAGAGAGACTAGGAAGAAGGATTGGCCATCCACTTCCAAAAGATAACAGGTCTTTGAAAGCCCTATATACAATAGAGCAAACTTAAGAGTAGACTAACAGACATGGCAATTGAGGCTGAGCCCTCAAATTTGGAAAGACAAAGAAAGAGGAACAGTTGCAAGCAGAAACTAATGATTGGAATGTAGCATGTAAGAAACATGAATGTCGGAAAATTGCACATGTTTAAGAAAGAAATGGAATGCATAAATATTGACACGTTGTTGTTGTTATGTGCCGAGTTGCTTGTGACTCATAGTAACCCCATGTACAACAGCCCCAAACTCTGCTCTATTCTGTGCCAATTGCACTGCCTCTGACACACCCATCCCAATTACCCCAGTCACTGAATCTATTAATTTCATAGTGGGTCTTCCCACATATGCCGTCCCTCCACCCTCCCAAGCATGATATCCCTCTCCAAGGACTTGCCCCTCCTTACAACATGTCCAGAGTATGTCAGAAAAGGCCCCAGAATCCTTGCCTCCAAGGAGCAGCCTGGTTTAACCCTCTCCAGGATGAATCTGTTTGTTTTCTGGGCAGTCCATGGTACATTCAATACTCTTCTCCATTGACATATTAGGTATTGGAAAAATTACATGGATTGGCAGGGGCATTTTTAATCAATCATATGATCTACTATACCAGACAGGAAAACATGAGAAAACATTTTTTCTTTGTATTGTTGTTGTTGTTGTTGTTATGTGCCGTCGAGTCGTTTCCGACTCATAGCGACCCTATGCACAACAGCCCTAAACTCTGCTCTATCCTGCGCCAACTGCACCGCCTCTGACACATCCATCCCGATTACCCCAGTCATTGAATCAATCCACCTCATA
>NW_006400025.1:3630819-3649352 GCF_000299155.1 Elephantulus edwardii
CATGTTCGATCTATCTCCGACTGTAAAAGTTGGTAGAAATCATCTATTTCTTCTTCTTTGGCTGTGGTTGTTGGTGCATATATCTGAATGATAGTGGTATTCACTGGGCTTCCTTGTAAGCGTATAGATATAATCCTGTCACTCACGGTGTTGTACTTCAAGATGGATCTAGAAAATACTTTTTTTTACTATAAAGGCAACCCCATTTTTCCTTGTCTTTTCATCTCCAGAGTAATGTCAGATGACCATATGATATTTCTTTGTATTATGAAATATAAAACCTAAACCACCACCTCACATGGTAGGTTATGTTACTATAAGACAGTCTCTTTACAATTAAACATCCTACTATTTTCTGGCTGTTCCAAAAAATCCCACAAAAACAAACAATCAAAAGGACAACCAATAAATGATCTTGTATCTTTGGAAAAAAGTATTTGCATTTTAAAAAATGAGATGAAGTCTGATTTCTCACTTTTTAAAAAAAGCTCTTGTTGTTGTTAGGTGCCTGCTGTGGGGTCAAGCAATGCTATAAACAGGTATGGACCCTGCCTTAACCTGTGCCATTCTCATCAGCTCTGACACACTAGCACCCATTGGTGAATTTGCTGTGTCAATCCATCTCACTGTCATCTCCTTTTCCTTCACTGACCCTCCATCTTTGCAAGCATGATGTCCCTTTCCAAGGAGTATCCTCACTTACCTACATATCCAAAGTACGAAAGATAAAGGTTCACCATTTTTGCCTCCAAGGAGCACTGTGGCTATACTTTTTCCAAGATATATCTGTTGTTCTTTTGGCAGTTTACAAAATATACAGTTCTCTTCTCTAGCACCACAACTCAAAGGCATCAATTCTTCTTTTGTCATCCATATTCCTTGTACACCTCTCTGATAGGTAGCAGGTAATTGAGAAAACCATGGTCTGAATCAGGCACCCCTTACTCTTCAAAATGACAACATTGCTCTTCAGAATTTTGGAGAGGTCCCTGACAGCAGACTTGCTCAATGTAATATTATCTCCTGATTTCCTGACTGCTGATATCAAGGGTTGTTGATCAAAGCAAGACAAAATCATTGACAGCTTCAATCCTTTCTCCATCTAACATAATGTTGACTGTTGGTCCTGTAGTGAGGATTTTTGTCTTCTTGATGTTGAGATGTAATCCATACCAAAGGCTGTAGTCCTTAATCTTCTCCAGCAAGTGTTTTCTCCTTACTTTCAGCAGTAGTGTCATCTACATAGCATAGGTTGTTGATAAGTCTTTGTCTAATCCTGATGTCACATTCTTTTTCATAGAGTCCAGCTTTGCAAATTATTTGCTCAGCATACAAACTGTATAAGTATGGAGAAAGGATAAAACTCTAATGCACACCCTTGCTGATTTTAATCCATGCAGTATTCCCTTGCTCCATTCAGACAACAGCTTCTTGACCCAGGTATAGATTCCGTATGAGAGCAAGTAAATGTGCTTTACAAAATAGTTGTAAGAATATTCCTCTGTACAAGAAAATGAAGGAATAAGACATGGTTGGCAAGCATTAATCAGATTGTCTTCCTTCTTGTTTGATTCATCGGGAGCTGGATTCTCCTTGTTTTGAAATTTTTTGTCTTTTTTTTTTGCCAGTAAGTCTCCTTTACTTTCTTGGTTAGTCACTTTAGTCTGCTTTTATTTCACTTTCTTTTCCCTTTTGTGTCCACTCTTTTGTCTCAGGAATTACCCTTTCCTTCATCTTGTATGGCTTTTTCTCTGCATAAGTTTAGCTGGCTCAGGAGATCTGACATTTCTCTTGGGCATTTTGCAAACATTCCACATCAAGAGCCTTCACAAGACTGGGTTGAGTGGTCACTTCACTTGCACATGTGTAATACTTTATCTATAATACACTTCATTAGATTGATCATAATTTTTGTGAACTATGTTCTACCAGTTGACTGTATTGTCTCAAGAACACCTTCAAATTAAGAAGAGCAATGCCAGAATGTGCTTGCTTATGTCTGATAAGAATCTATATTTGTAACTTCAGTGATTATTTTTTTTTATTTTATTCACACATGCACATAGATATTATGGACTGATAAAAGAACAAATCAATTGATGTTGGAAATACAATCAACTGCAAAAGTGATGGGACTTCATTGCACATACTTTTAGCATCTTATCAAGAAGAGCTGATCCCTGGATAATGCATTATGCAAAGTCAGGTAAACATACAATCAAAATAGAAAACTATAGGCCAATATATCTTATGAATATAAATGCAAAAATTCTCAGTAGAATCCAACAGTACATCTAATAATTCATGGTAACCAAGTGGGATTCATAAAAGATATGCAAAGATGGTTCAATATAAGAAAAACAACCAATGTAGTTCATCACATTAACAAAGCATAGAACAAGAACTACATGAACCCATCAATTGATGCAGAAAAGGCTTTTGACAAAATCTAACACCCTTTTATGATTAAAACTCTTAACAAAATAGGAATAGAGGGGAATTTCCTCCACGTTGGAAAGGCATATACACAAACCCAAGAGCCAACATTGTTCTAAATAGAGAGAAAATAAAGGCATTCCCTTTGTGAACAGGAACCAGCCAAGGATGCCCACTATCACCTCTCCTATTCAATATTATATTGGAAGTCTTAGTGATAGCAATAGAAAAGGTAAGGAAATAAGAGGTATCCAAATTGCAAAGAGAAGGTAAAAATTATCTCTATATGGAGATGACATAATAGTGTACTTAGAAAACCCTAAACACTCAACAGAGAGAAAACTACAGGACATAGGTGACTCAGTGAAGTGGCAGGATAAAAGATCAACATACAAAAATCCATTGGATTTCTCTACAGTTACAAAGAGAATATAAAAATGGAACTAAGAAAAAAAAATCCATAACAATAGTTAACCACAACTTTAAATACTTGGAATTAAATCTAACTAGAAACACAAAAGACCTATTCAAAGAAAATGACAAACAAAAAGAGACCTGAATAAATGGAAGAATATACCATACTCATGGATAAAAAGGCTCAATATTGTGAAAATGATAATTATGACAAAGGCAATATACAAGTTCAATACAATCCCAATACAAACACCAATTCTATTCTTCAACGAGATGGAAAAGGAAATTTTCAATTTCACCCGGAATGGAAAGAGATCCCAAATAAGTAAAGCACTCCTAAAAAAGAAACACAAGGGAGGATGCATCTCATTCTCTGATTTCCAATCTTATTCATAGTCATGATGTTAAAGACAGTGTGGTACTGGTACAGTGAGAGACAGATAAATCAATGGAACAGAATTGAGAACCCAGAAATCAGCTAATCTACCTATGGTCAACTGATTTTTTACAAGGAGATGAAGTCATTTAAATAAGGAAACAAAAGCCTCTTTAACAAATGGTATTGGCATAATTGGAAAATTATCTGTAGAAAACTCAAACAAGACCCAAATCTCACACTATACACAAAAATCAACTCAAAGTGAATCAAGGACCTAGGAGTAAAGCCAAGGACTATAGACTTCATCATAGAAAAGCTTGAAATAACTCTAGAATCCCTAACTGACAACATGAACAATCTCCCAAGCATCCTGAAAAACTTACAATCAGGAGAGAATAAAATAGATGAATGAGACCTTTTAGGAATGAAATCCCTATGCACTTCAAAAAATTTGCCCAACAGTGTAAAAAGGAAACCTACAGACTGGGAAAAAAATATCTGGTAATGACATGTCTAATAAGGGACTCATCTCTAAAATTTATAGAATATTCCAACAGCTCAACAAGAAAAAGGAAAACCACCCAATCACAAATGGCACAGGATATGAACAGACACTTAACCGAAGAAGACATTCAGAGGGTAAACAAACACATGAAGAAATATTCAAAATCCCTAACTTTCAAAGAGATGCAAATCAAAACAACTATGAGCTATCATCTCCTCCCAGTAACAATAGCAAAGTTGGGCAAGGTTGTGGAGAAATTGGAACCTTTATTCACTGCTGGTGGTAGTGTAAAATGGTGCAACCACTATGGAAGGTGGTATGGTGTTCCTCCAAAAGTTGGAAATAGAAATATCATTTGACCCAGCAATTCCACTACTGGGAATATACCCTAAAGAAACCAGAGCTGCCACCCCAACAGATATATGCACACCTATGTTTATTGCTGCGTTATTCACAATAGCAAAGAGATGGAAGCAACCCAAGTGCCCATCAACAAATTAATTGATAGTAAAACTATGGTATTGTTACACAATTGGAATATTATGTAGCACTGAAAAGCAAAGAACTCATAGACTATTACACAACATGAGTGATTCTTGAGGACATTATGCTGAGTGAAATATCTCAGTCACAAAAGGAAAATACTGCATAATACTACTGTTATAAAACAGGACTGACATGGGAGTAGGGGGAAACTAAGAAAAGCTGGGATAAATACTTAACAGTACATTGGAACAGATGAAGGAAAGAACTATTTAAAAGGAATATATGATTAGGTGTTATTTGTATAATAACAGTACAGAATAAGAGGTTCATAGCAAAGTGGTCTAGAGGAAGTGTGGTGGAGTGCAGGGAGGAAATTATTTAAAAATGAATGATTTTTTTAAAAATGTGAACTGGAGGATTAGAGAGGAAAATGTGAAGAATGAATGAATGAAAAATGAATGAATGAAAATGCAGCTTTTCTGTAAACTTCTGATAAAATCACAATAAAAAATAGAAAAAATAGATTGTCAAAGAGAAAAATTCTCAATGATATGGATTAGCATCATGGCTACAAAAAGGGGCTCAAGCATCATAGCAATTTGGAGGATGTCATAAGATTGGGACTTGTTCTGTTGTATAGTGGTTTGCAATGAGCCAAAGTCAGCTCAGTAACAAAACTCAAGAACTCAACTCATTGCTGTAAAGTCAGAACCAATTCATAGCTAACTCTCCAGTGGGTTTTCAGAGCCTGTAAATCATACAGGAGGAGACTGTTCCTCTTTCTGCCACGGAGTAGTTAGTGGATTCCTGCTTTGTGTTGTCAGCGCAACTCTTTACCCAATAAGCCACCAGATCTCCCTACTCAGTAACACGTAACAATAAATGACTAAAAAATAAAACCTATTACGTTTTATGAAGACTGTTGTTGTTGTTGCTTGCTCTTGAGTGGAGCACCACTCATAATAACCCTATGAAAAAAAGACTTGAAGCCTTTCTATAATTATCATTGTTTCTCAAAGTTCATAGAGTTTCAAGAGGCATGTTGTTTAGGAAGTGGATGCTATTTCTGCTTCCAAATTATGAAGACTACAGTGGTTAATTTTGGTTTAAGGTTTAAGAATTTAGGGCAATAGTTTCAGGGTGCCATCTATTCTCCATAGTTTCAGAAAATCTATACATGATACATGATAATTTTAAATTCTCTTCTGCATTTTTTTGCATTTCCCCCCTTTTGATCAGGATTTTTCTATGAAGTCTTTCATTAAAAAATGTTCTGTAATGGTAGCTAGGCATTGTACTCTTCTGGTCTTCTGGCAAATGAGGTAGTTACTTGTGAAGTTCGTTAACCACAAATAATTTCTGTGATTAACCTTTTAGCTAACTTCCTTCTTTTTTCTGAGTGGTTCTCCTTTATGAGTTTAGTGGTTACCACATACATTACATCCCACAACTCCCAGTTGTAACAAGGACCAGTCCCTCCTTACAACATGTCCAAAGTAAGTTAGAGGGAGCCTCAGAATCCTTGCCTCCAAGGTGCCACCCGGTTTAACCCTTTCCAGGATGAATCTGTTTGTTTTCCTAGCAGTCCATGGTACTCTCAATACTCTTCTCCAGCACCACAGCTCAAATACATCAATTCTCCTTCTAGCCTCTTTAATCATTGTCCAGCTCTCTGATGCATAAGAAGTGATAGCAAAGACCATGGCCTCTATCAAACGCACATTAGTCTCCAGAGAGACACCATTGCTCTTCAGTACTTTGGAGAGGTCCCTAACAGCAGGCTTTTCCATAGCAATATGTCTTTTAATATCCTGGCTACAGGTGCGTAGAGTGTGGACTGTGGAGCCAAGCAAACTAAAGCTATGAACAATCTCAATTTCTTCACCATCCATCCTGACGCTGCCAATTGGTCCAGTGGTGAGAATCTTTTGTCTTCTTGACACTGAGCCTCAATCCATATTGGAGGCTGTAAACCTTGACCCTCTGCAGCAACCGCTTCAGATCCTTCTCAGTTTCAGCAAGCAGGGTTGTGTCATCTGAATAATGCAGATGGTTGATAGATCTTCCACCAATCTTGACCCCACATTTCTCCTCATAGAACCCAGCCTCTGGATAATCTGTTCTACATACAGCTTGAAAAGATATGGAGACAGGACACATCGCTGGCATGCGCCCATCTCAATTATGAACCATGCAGTGTTTCCTTGCTCGGTTCTGATGACTGTCTCTTGGTCCAAGTATAGGTTTCTTATTAGCATGAACAAATGTTCTAGGATTCCCATTCTTCTCAGAGTCAGCCACAGTTTTTTATGATCCACACAGTCAAACGCCTTTGCATAGTCAATGAAGCACAGATAGACATTATTCTGGTATTCCCTGCTTTCAGCTAAGATCCATCTAACATTAGCTACAATATCCCTAGTACCACAACCCCTTGTAAACTCAGCCTGGACTTCCGACAGTTCTCTGCTGATGAACTATTCCAGTAGTTTTTGGATAATCTTCAGTAGAATCTTTCTTGCATGTGAAATCAACGATACTGTTCTATAGTTTCCACAGTCTGTTGGGTCACCTTTCTTTGGGATGGGAACAAATATAGATCTCTTCCAGTCAGTTAGCCAATTGGTTTTTCTTCAGATTTCTTGGCACAACTTGGTAATCACGTCCAGGGCAGCATCTGTTAGCAGAAATATGTCAATTGGTATACCATCTATTTCTGGGGACTTATTTTTAGCTATTTCTTTCAAAGCAGCCTGAACTTCTTCCTTCATCACCATAGGCCCTTGCTCATATGTTGTTTCATGAAATTCTCCTGTGTCTTCCAATTCCTTACACTACAGTAACTCAGTATATTCTTTCCATCTCCTTTTAATACTTCCTGGATCATTTAAAATTATGCCTACAGCATCCTTGATTATAATAGCTTGAGGTTTGAATTTGTTCTTCAGTTCCTTGAGCTTAAGAAATGCTGAATGAGTTCAGCCCTTTTGATTTTCTGACTCCAACTCCTTGCATATTTCATTGTAATATTTTACTTTGTCATCCGGTGCTGCCTTTTGAAATCTTCTGTTCAACTCCTTAGTATCTTGAATTCTTCCTTCTGCTTTGGCTTCTCTGTGCTCCAGTGCAATTTTCAGAGTCTCTTCTGACATCCATTTTAGTCTTCTCTTCCTCTTCTGTGTTTGCAATGATCGTTTGCACTCTTCCTTGATGATTCCTTTGATATCCTCCCATAACTCATTAGGTCTTCACTCATTAGTGTTCAAGGCTTCAAACCTGTTCCTGAGATGGTTCTGAAGTTCAGGTCGGATAGACTCAAAGTCATATTTTGGTTCCCCTGGATTTGGTTTCATTTTCCTCTGCTTCAGCTTGAACTTGTATATGAGTAGTTGGTGGTCTTTTCCACAATCAGCTCCGGGCCTAGAAGCTGATATTGAGCTTCTCCAGCGGTTCTCTCTGCAGATGTAATCGATCTGATTCCTATGCATACCATCACGTGAAATCCATCTATATAACCTGTGTTTATGTCTCTTGAAAAAGTATTTGCAATGAATAAGTCATTAATTGTGCAAAATTCAATCATTCTCTCTCCAGCTCCATTTCTGTCACCGAGTCCATGTTTTCCAACTACTGAATCTTCTTCTATGTTCCCAACTTTTGCATTCCAGTCACCCATTATTATTAATGCATCTTGATTGCATGTTCAATCGATCTCCAGCTGTAAAGTTGGTAAAAATCTTCTATTTCCTCTTTCTTGGCTTTGGTTTTTGGCACATATATCTGAATGGTAGTAGTATTCACTGGACTTCCTTATATGCGTTATTTTCTAAAATTATATACCTATCCTTCTGAGTACCCATGTTGTGTGTGCATGGATAGTTTTTTTGTTTACTAGATTTGTTTTATTTTTTAGCCTTCTACTCTTTTTATGTGTTTTTTTTTACATAGATTCAAGTAAATATTTAATGCTCTTGCCTTTCCATTTGAAAAACTACCTTGAAGAATATTTGCAAAGGTTATATGGTGGTGAAAATTTTTCAGCGTTTATGTATATTTGGTAAAGATTTGTGCGTGTGTGTGTGTGTGTGTGTTTATTTTGACTGTTGTTGTATTTCAGTGTTGTTCCATTATCATCTGTCTCCTAATGTTTCTGGGGGGGGGAAATGACAGATTCTGTAAATGTCCTTTTGTGGATTATACTGCATGTTTCTCTTTCTACTTTTAGAATTCTCTCCTTTCTTGTCTTTGACTTTCAGTAATGTTAGAATATGGCATGGCATTGTTATTTTTGTGTGTCTCTTAATTGGTGTTTGCATAGCTTACTGTATTTGCAGGCTTAGTTCTCTGATCAGATTGGAACATTTTCTCTGATTATCTCTTGGAAAATTATTTTTCTATGCCTTTCCTGTTAACATAGTCCCCTGGAATGCCAATAATTCCAATATTCTCTTTCTCTAATTGCATTGTATTGATTCTAACTCAGAGCTGACCTTTCAGTGGATTTAAAAGGCTAGAAAATGCATAGAAGGAGACTGTCCATCTTTCTCCCAAAGAGTAGCTGATGGGTTTAAACTGCCAGAGAATCATGGCTTTGAGTTAGTGACATAACTGTCTATGGACTATGCCACAACAAATCCATACTTGGAAATATTTTCAGTGGATTTCATGTTCTCCTTTGGATTTATCTGCCTTTGTTTCTTATTTCTCTTGATATTTGAAGGTGAGTTCAATTATTCTGTCATCAATCTATTCATTTAGGGAGCTCTGGTAGTGTAGTTTGCAGGGAATTGTCCTGATAATCCAAAGGACACGTTTCTCTGGCAGTCTGAATCCAGAAGAAGCTCCATGGATGAAAAATGGGCAATCTCTTCTCATCAGGTTTGTAGCCTCCAAAATTGTCCCAGGTGGTCAGCTCCAGGACAAATCCAGCTCAACAAAGAGTCTGAGTTTGATCTGCCTTCTGCCTACTTGACTATATTGTTGAGTGTATGTTTTTTTTTAAATTTTTAAGTTTAATATCATAAACACCCAGAAATTCGTCATTAGGCTTAAACAACTGACACTCAGGCCTAACTGTATTTCACGCTTATTTCCTGCTTTCTCATTATTTTGAATCAAACTCTTGTTATGGTATCATTTCATTTGTAAATGACTTCACATTCATAAACTCTTACTGGCACCTCTCTGTTCCTAAGTGGCTTTTTTTTTGTTAATTGTGATTTTAGTGAAAATTTACAGAAAGATCAGTTTTTCGTTCATTCATTGATGCACATTCTTTTCCCTTTCTCTACCACAAAACACTTTGTAATGCATGTCTTGTTTCAGATTGTCATAAATATAATGTCTAACCATCATTTCTTTTCAGAGAACCCTTTCCTTCACCTCTTTCTGTACAATATTCATTATCTATCCACTCTTTTCCTGTTCCTTTCTTTCCCATGTCCATCCTATTGTTTGTGGATTTTTAAAAAATTCATTTGCGTACAATAATTTATATACATTGTATTTCCTTCATGTACACTGTGCTTTATATAATCTTTAATTTACATTATATAATCTTTAATTTACATTTTGTTTCATATAGTCATTCATATAACTTGCATTCCATATCATTCATTAACATTGATTTATGTCAATTATTACTCGAACTTCTCAAGACCTCATTGAATCTTTCATATTCCTTCACCCTCTCCCAATCTGCACACCAAACTCTGCTGTCCTAGGGATTTCCATCCCTCCTCCCTTCCACTCCCTTTCCTCTTTCCCCTTAATATTTAGACATATGTACACATTCCCATTTTG
The DNA here is from genome assembly GCF_000299155.1 of Elephantulus edwardii. Taxonomy (NCBI): domain Eukaryota; kingdom Metazoa; phylum Chordata; class Mammalia; order Macroscelidea; family Macroscelididae; genus Elephantulus; species Elephantulus edwardii. The sequence continues at coordinate 3,640,842 of NW_006400025.1, forward strand.
TAACAGTAGTCTTATGCAGTATTTGTCCTTTTGTGACAGAGATTTTTTTCACTCAGCATGATGTCTCCCAGGCTCATTTCACTTTGTGTAGTGTTTTTAAATTTTTTTTATACTAGTTTATATACAAAATGTGTAGTGTTTTATAAGTTCATTGCTTTTTTTTTAAATTATATGCCGGTTTACTTTAAAAAAATCATATATGTTGTTTTTCACACTGAATCTTTTTCCTTTCCTTTACCAATTCCTCCCTCCACTCATCAAATTGTGAGACCTTATGATTAACCAAGCCCCCCAAACCCATCCTCTGCCCCCTGATCCCCCTTGTCCATGTTGGATACTCATGCATGTTCTACAGTAGTGATCTTACACAGTATTTGTCCTTATGTGCCTGAGTTAGTTCACTTAGCATAATGTTTTCCACTCCCTCACAAGTTAGACAGTAATTTACAAAATCATTACTCCTGCATGCTGCGTAGTATTTCATCATGTGAATGTACCATAATTTCTCAATCCATTCCATTATGATTGGACATTTGGGCTGTTTCTCTGTTCTTGTGATGGTGAACAATGCTGCTTTGAACATTGGTGTACAAGACTCTGTACCTCAGTTCTCATTTTCTTGGGATATATTCCAAGTGGTGGAATAGCTGAGTCATATGGAATTTCTATGTTCAGCTTTTTGAGAAAATGTCAAACTGCCTTCAAGAGTGGTTGTACCCTTTTACAAAACCACCAACAATATATAAGAGTTCCTATCTTGCCACATCCTCTCCAACATTTATTACTTGCTACCTTGCTAAAATTTGCCACTGTTGCTGGAGTGAAATGGAACTTCATTGTGGCTTTGATTTGCATCTCTCTTATTGCCAGTGATTTTGAGCACTTTTTTGGTCATAAATAAATACATTTTAAAATAAGAATGAAATAGATAATTTGCTAAGAATCTAAATATTCTTCAGAAGATATTAAGAAGTCAAGTACTATAATTCCTGGAAAAGAAAGCTGCCCACCACACCTTCTATAAAAAATCAGAAGACCCAGGAAATTTCCAACGAACTTATAAATACAGGTGATGCTGGTAGTATTTAAACTTGTACAGAGTATATAATGAAAATGAAAACTTCTAAGTTAGTGTTACAAAGGGAGCATAACATTGATATAAAATTCTGATTACTATTTTATGCACAAAGGCAAATCTCACTTAAGAATGTCAATGCAAAAAACCTAAATAAAATATTAACCAACAGAATACACTAGCTATTAGAACAGTAATATATTATATCAAAGTAAAGTTGATTCTAAGAATGCAGAGATGGTTCAATAATAGCAATTATATTGATTATTCATATTCATTGATCTAAGAATAGTCATACCAATCCCTTAGAGGCTGAATACGTACTGGATAAATTTCAACTCACATTCTTGATTTTTTAAGGTAAATGAGACAAAAATCTTACAATAACTCCTTTGTATTTTGTATACCTATATACATAGGTATTAGTATACACAAACATACATATGATATTCACACATAGATATTCTTAATGTTTCATTGAGTGTCACTGAGTCAGCTCCAGCTCATAGGAATCCATGTGATGAAGAACAGCACCATAGGGTTTTCTAAATTAGAATCTTTAGGGAGTCAGATAGCCAGGTCTTTCTCCCATGCACCAGCTAGATGGGTTCTGTCAGCAAACAAGTACTTAACCATTGTATCATTAGGGCTCCTTCAACATGCTTCTAGCACAGACTCATTAACATAGATTATATTGTCTTTCTTGTATGTATAGAAGAACTAGAGGTATCCTCCAGTTTAAAAAAAAAACACACAAAACATAAACCAATATGACTCACTCACTCTATTACTATTTAACACTTTTGTATCCTGTGAAACATATCATGCACACCTATATTTTCTCTATCTGGAGTTTACTGTAAAGTAGCTATCCCATTTTTACTGTGTGATGTTGTTTGGTGGAGGCTGTATAACTAATTGTATGAATCTGAAGAAATAGGCTTCATCTCACAAACTCTAGCACCAGACACCTACAGAACATATCTCCCACTAATTGTACCAAAATCCATATTACCTCCAAAAACAGGAGATATTTTTAACATTTCATTAAAAATATTTTCAATTCTAGGGAATTCTGGTCAAGAATCTATGCTTTAATCCCAAAGATACACAGTTCAAATCTACTAGGTAGCTGGTCTATCGGAGAAAGGTGGCAATCTTCTGTGCAATTATCTGCCTCTGAAAAATCACTAGAAGGTCAAGTAGGGTAGGTTTGACATATGCCAATAATAATAACTAAAAACACACAATTACAACAAAAATTCAAATCCGAAAATAAATTGGTCTTGAAAGGGAGAATTTTGTCATCTGCATCTTAGTCTGCAAAGTGGTATCCTTGCTCATTAGCAAGATGTCCTTGGCAACTGGTTTGTCTAATGTAATATACCACTAGATTTCTCATCTGCTGCTTTCATAACCATTGATTGTGCATACAAATAAAATTAAATCTTTGATGACATCAATCTTTTCTCCACTTTTCATGTTCTTATTAGTCAAGTTTGTGAAAATTTTGTTTTCGTTATGTTGAGGTGTAATCCATACTGAAGACTATAATCTTAATGTGTCTGTTGGCCATCTGAATGTCTTCCTCTTCTTTCCATGTCTTTTGCCCATTTTGTAATTGGATTATCAGGTGTGTTTTTTTGTTGTTTTTTTGTTGTTGTTGTTTTTTCTGGAGTCCCAGGAGTATTCTGTAAACTTTTGTTATGAATCTCTTGTCTGAGATGGTATTGCCAAATATTTGTTTCCAGTCAGTAGGTTGTTGAGGTGTTCCTCCACCCCACCCCACCCCCACTCTGTTGGGAAAAGTTTTTGATGAGCATAGGGATTTAATCTTTAGAAGGTTCCATCCATCAGTTTTATTCCCTTCACCTTGTGCATTTCTGGCTACATTTAGCAGTTTCTTTATATCATAGACTAGGCCTTTTAAGCTTGATCCCAGTTTGTCTCTTATGAATTTTATAGTTTTGCGCTTTACTCCCAGGTCTCTGATCCACCATGAGTTGATTTTTGTGTGTGGTGTGAGATGTGGATCCTGTTTCAACTTTTTGCAGGTAGCAGTCCAGTTTTGCCAGCACCATTTGTTGAAGAGGTTTTCTTTCCCCCATTTGATAGGTTTTATTTCCTTTTTTAATATCAGTTGACCATAGATAGATGGGTCCATTTCTGGGTTCTCAATTCTGTTCCATTGGTTTATGTGCCTGACAATGTTTTAGTTACTACTGCTATGTAGTACGTTTTGAGGTTGGGGAGTTGTTTTCAAGAGGTGCTTTGTTTATCTGGGGTCTCTTTCCTCTCCAAATCAACTTGAAAATTTCTCTTTTGATTTCCTTGGTGAATGAATTTGCTGCCTGTATTGGGATTGCATTGAACATGTAGATTGTTTCTGGTAGGATTGTCATATTCATAATATTGAGTCTTCCTGTATAAACAGGGAACATTTTTTCATTTATTTAATTTTTTTTATTGTGTCTCACAAAATTGCTCTGTAGTTTCCTTTGTATAGGTCTTTTTTGTCTCAGTTAGGTTCACTTCCAAGTATCTCAATTTGTGGTTGACTATTGAAAATGGTATTGCTTTCTTGGTTTCTATTTCTGAGTTTTCTTTGTTAATGTAGAGAAATCCCACTGATTTTTTGAATATTATATCCAGGAGTGGCATCTACTTCCTAAATAAAATGCCTCCGGAAACTCTATGAACGTTGATTAATTTCAATAGTTCATAGGATCCCTATGAGTCATGCTCAACTTCAAGGCAATCAACAATAACACTAGCATATCATCTGCATAAAGAGATAGTTTCACCAACTCTTTGATGATCTGGATGCCCTTAATTTTCTTCTCTTTGAATAGAAGTGGTGACAGTGGGCATCCTTGTCTGGTCCCTGTTCAGAAGGTAAATACTTTTAGTCTTTCTCCATTGAGAATTATATTGGAGCTTGTTCTATTCACTATGTTTAGGAAATTTTCTTTTATTCCAATTTTACTGAGGTATTGGATTTTGTTACATGCTTTTTCTTCGTCAATTACTAGGATCACCAGGTTCTTATAATTTGCTTTGTCAATGTGGTTAATTATATTCATTGTTTTTCTTATGTTGAACCATCCTTGTATACATATCTTTTATGAATCACACCTTGTCATAATTATTTTTTCCTATGTGCTTTTAGATTCTATTGGCTAGGATTTTGTAAGGAATTTTTGTCTCTATTTTCATGAGATATATTGGTCTGTAATATTCTTTTCTGATAGTATCTTTCCCTGGTTTTGGTATTAGGGTGATATTTGTTTCATAGAATGTCTCTGGGAGTATTCCTTCTCTGTTTTTCGAAATAACAAGTAAGATTAGTGATGAATCTCTGAATGCTTGGTGGATTTCAGCTACGAAGCCATCTGGTCCAGAACTTCTTTTGTGGGAGAATCTTTTTATGACCTATTCAATTTCTTCTTTTGTGATGGGTCTGTTCAAGTGTTCTACATCTGACCATGTCAATCAGTGTAGGTCAAAAGTTTCAAAGAATTTCTCTATTTCCTCTAAGATTTCAAATTTATCAGGGTATTGCTTTTCCTAATAATTCCAATATTACAGATTGCATTTCCTCCTGTTCTGTTATGATGTCACCTCTATTATTCCTTAATTGACTTATCTGTGTCTTCTCCTTTTTGGGGGTTTGTTAAGTTTGCCAGGGGGTTGTCAATTTTATTGACCCTTTTGAAAAACTAGCTCCTGGTCTCATTGATGGCTTCAATTGCTTTTCTGTTTTCTGTTTTACTGGTTGCAGCTCTTATAATTTCATTTCTTCTAGAGGCAGGGGTTAGATTTTTGTTCTTCTTATATTTGATGAAGGTGTTGAGTTAAAGAATTAATTTTGCTTCTTTCTTCATTTTAATGTCTTTGCCTACTGCTATGAACTTTCCCTTGAAGACTGCCTTAGCTGCCTCCCAGAGGTTTTGGTACGTTGTATTTTCATTATCATTTGTTTTAGGGAACTTTTTAAATTTTATTCCTTATTTCTTCTACAACCCAGTCTTGTTTTAACATGGTGTTATGTAGCTTCCATGTTAGTGGCTTTATAAGCTTTATCCTCTTGTGATTAATTTATAGTTTTATGGCATTGTAGTCTAAGGAGATACTTTGCATAATTTCAGTGCTTCTAATTTGTTGAGACTTGCTTTGTGCCTTAATATGTGATCAACTCTGGAGAATGTACCATGTAAATGTGAGAAGAAAGTGAATTGTCTTTTAGTTGAGTGCAGTGCTCAGAATACACCTACAAGGTCAAGTTGGCTGACTGTGTACTTTAGATCTGTGTGTTTGTTAAGTTTCTTTTGAGTTTATTCACCATTTGGTGAGATGATGTGTCTCCTACCACTATTGTAGTGTTGTTTATTTCTTTCTTCAATTCTGTTAACAGTTGTTTTATGTATTTAGCAGGTGTATCATTTGATACATAGACGTTTACCAACGTTATGTCTTCTTCATCTAGTGTGCTTTTTAATCATTACAGAGTGCTCTTCCTCATATTTTATGGTGGATTTCATTCTTAAGTCTGTTTTATCAGATATTATTAGTATTGCCATTACTGCTTTTTTTGTGGATGCCATTTGCTTGGTATATTTTTTTCCCTAACCTTTGATTTTGAGTCAATCTTTCTCTTCATTTCTTAGATGTGTCTCTTGTAGACAACATATTGATGGGCTTTGTTTTTTTATCCATTCTGCTACTCTTTCTCTTGATTGATGTATCCAGTCCACTCATATAAGTGTGATTACTGACAGGCCGGGTTTTATTGTTGCCATTTTGCTATGTTTCTTTTTTGTTGTTTCCGGTTACTACTTTCCTTTGGTGTCTCTGTGTGAAGGACTTCCCTAAAAGATCTTGTAGATTTGGTCTTGTTTTCACAAATTCCGTAAGTTATTTCTTTTCTGCAAAGGATTTGATTTCTCTTTCTTTTTTGGTGGAGAACTCTTCTGGGTACAAGATCTTTGGTTGGCAATTGTTTTCTTTGAACTTTCTGTATTCGCCATCCCATTATCTTCTTCCTAGCATGTTTTCTGCTAAAAAAAAATCAGAGATTAATCTTATTGCTTGTTGTATGTAACTCTTTGCTTTTCACATGCTGCTTATAGTATCCTGTCCTTATCCTTTTATTCTGGAGAATTTGACTATGATATGTCTTGATGTTTTTCTTTTACGGCTTTAGTCGATTTGGTGTTCACTGAGCTTTTTGAATGTGTATTTTCCCGTTCTTCAACATACCAGGGAAGTTTTCTACTGGTACCGCTTTCACAATTTTTTCAGTGATTTCCCTTTCTTTACATTCTGGAATTCCAATCATTTGTTTGTTATTCCTTTTGATGTCATCCCACATGACTTGAATGTTTTCTTCATTTTCTTTTTGTCTCATCTTTTATTTTTCTTCTAGTACTATTGAGGTTCTTATCTTCCAATTCACTCATTCTCGGCTTTATCTCTTCTGTTCTACTTTCTATCCCTCCAGCATGTTGGACACTTCTGCCATTTCAAAAGTCTTAATATTCTGGATTGAATTTTCATGTATTTCTGTTATTCCCAGTACTGTGTTGGCTGTACCCTCTTTATCTTATTATGCCTTTTTAAGTTATTGTACCTTTTTATCTAGAATTTCAATTCTTTCTTCCATCTTTTGAATTTTCTTCCATAGCTATACGAGTTCCTTCTCTTCAATATATTTCTTCTGTCTCTCTGTCTCCAGAGTATTTGCTTTCTTGGTGGTTTCCATTGTTTTTTCCCATCATTTGTACTTTCTTTCATAGCTGTTTAAATATTTCTATATCAACATACATCATCTGCCTTCTTTACTCTAGGTATTCATGATGTCTGTAATATTCTCTACTTTTCTTTCCTTTATATTTTTTTTAGAAGGCTTAATTTGTTTTTTCACAGTGTTTGACCCTGCCTGCTGCTTTTTTTGATACTATGTGAAATTTTTCTTGATAAGCATTATGCTATTTCTATGGTGTCTGAATAAGTTGTTTGGCGATTCTTATCTTTAGGATGTTATTGACTAGTTGCCAGGTTAAAATGTTCAACCTATAGGTTGAGCCACTCTCTCTACTGGAAGTCCTTTCTGGGAAATTTGTCTTTCCTAAGGCCTTTCAGATTCTCTCTGTTCTGCACAACAGCCCCCCAGGAATTTCACCTTACTGTAGTCCCCTGTCTCAAACTCTATTGTCCTCCTTCATTTTTGAAGTGGATGAGTGGGATGAGACCAGGTGCTCCACCCAAGCTGTTTCTCTGTCTAGAAGTGTTTCAAGTCAGCTCTTTTTTTCGAAGCTCAATGTACCAGTTGAGAAAGCTAAAAACTGTTCTCCCCTGTTTGTGGTTGTGTGTCCCAAACCTTGTTGTTAAGTTTGGTTCATTTTTCAATGCTGTTTAATAATCCATTGTTTGATTGTACCACAATGTCTCTATCGATTTATTTGTAGATGAACATTTGGGCTGGTCCCATCTCTTTGCTATTGTGCATATTGCTGCATTAATGTGGGTAGTATGGGTGTGCGTACATAGGTCAGTGTCACAACTCTGGTTTCTTTAAGGTATATTCTTCATGTTGGGATAGTTCGGTCAAGTGATATGTCTATTTCCGATTTTTTGAAGAAGCAACAGACTACCTTCCACAATGATTGCAACATTTTACACTCCCAGCACCAATGAATAAGAGTTCCAATCTCTCCACATCCTCACCAGCGTTTGCAGTTTGCTGTCTTGTTCAACTTTGTTATTGTGTTGGTGTGAGATGATATCCCATTGTTACTTTGATTTGCATCTCTCTGATAGCTTGGGATCTTAAACCTTTTTTCATGTGCTTGTTAGTTATCTGACTTGCTTTTCAGAATTCTGTTGTTTTACTTTCAAGTCTCAGTAGTGTTTATGCTTTCAGTTTCTGAATCATGTCTCATGTATTTCCTTTATTTGTTTCCTAATCTCCACTAATATTTTATCATATGTGTTTGCTTTATTTAAATATATTTAGCACCTTAGTGTTAAAAGTATTGATTTTTTCTGGCCTCCATAGTATAATCTATCCTTCTGTATCACTGCTATTATATATATATATAGTTGTTGTTATGTGCCATCGAGTCGCTTGCAACTCATAGCGACCCTATGTACAACAGCCCTAAGCTCTGCTCTGTCCTGTGCCAATAGCACTGTCTCCGACACTCCCATCCTGATTACCCCAGTCACTGAATCAATCCACCTCATAGAGGGCCTTCCCCTCCTGAGCCTGCCCTCCACCCTACGAAGCATGATATCCTTCTCCAACATGTCCAAAGTATGTTAGACGGAGCCTCAAAATCCTTGCCTCCAAGGAGCCACCCGGTTTAACCCTTTCCAGGATGAATCTGTTTGTTTTCCTAGCAGTCGATGGTACTCTCAATACTCTTCTCCAGCAC
>NW_006400025.1:3650227-3676754 GCF_000299155.1 Elephantulus edwardii
TTTTTTTTTTCTCTGATCAGACATCTTGGTTTTCGTTTGGTCCAGGGGTGAGGTTGTCAGGGCCTGCACTCCCCAGGTAATCTACTAAAAAAAATGCAGCATCCTAAAACAGGTGAAAATGAAAAGACCAAAATGGATCCCAGAGGAAACTGAAAATTGCATTAGAGCATCAATAAGTTAAAACAAAGGTAAGAGATGTTGAACTAAAAGAGATGAAGAGAATATTCTAACGGGCAGTTTGAGAATACAAAGCAAAGCATTATAATGAAACATACAAAGAGCTAGAGTTGGAGAACAAAAAGCGGAGAACTCACTCAGCATTTCTCAAGCTGAAAGAACTGAAAAAAGGATTCAAGCCTTGAGTTTCAATACTGAAAGGTGCTAGGGGCAAAATCTTGAATGATCCAGGAATCATCAAAAGAAGATGGAGGGAATACAGAGTCACTGTCAAAAAAAAAAAAGGTTGAAACTGGGATAGTTCAGAAAGTAGTATATGATAAAGAGTCAGTGTAATACACAAATAAGTCAACATTCAAGGAATTGACAAAAAAATAAGATACCAGCTGACTTGTCTTCAATGACAGCTATAGCCCAGGACAAGCACATGGAAAAAATGTTTAAAATCCCCAGCTATCAGAGAGATGCAAATGAAAGCAATTCCCAGTCTATCCCAGGAAATCTGGGAGACAGCTACCTGGCCAACTTATACATATCTGGCTAGAGATACATATTTCTTCCCATTCCCAAGAAAGATGATCCAACAGAATGTAGAGATTGTGAAAAAATATTATCAATAGCACATTGTTGTCGTTATGTTCCATTGATTCACCTGTGACTCATAACAACTCTGTGTACAAGAGCCCTAAACCCTGCTCTATCCTGTGCCAGCCTCACTGTCTCTGACACATCTACTCCCATTACCCCAATTACTGAATCGATCCATCTCATCAAGAGTCTTCCTTTCTTGCACTGTCTCTCCACCCTCCCAAACATGATGTTCCTCTCCAAGGAGCGGGTCCCTCCTTGCAACATGCCCAAAGTATATCAGACAGAACTTCAGAATCCTTGCTTCTAAGGAGAAGCCAGGTTTCACCTTCTCTCGGATGAAACTGTTTGTTCTCCTAACAGTCATGGTATATTCAACACTCTTCTCCAGGACCACAGCTCACAGGCATAAACTCTCTTTCTATCATCCCTAATCACTGATTCACTGACCAGCTCTCTGAAAAATAGCACCAGTTGCAGAGACTTTGGCCTGGGTCAGGCACACCTCAGTCTCCAGTCTGACATTGTTGCTTTTCAGTATTCTGGAGAGATCCCTGACAGCTGACTATCCAAACACAATTCATCTCTTGATTTCCTGTCTGCTGGTACCTAGAGTGTTGACTGTGGTGCCAAGTAAACGAAAACTGTGAACAATCTCAATCTATTCATCATCCATACTAATGCTGCCAATTGGCCTTGTGGTGAGAATCTTTGTTGTCTTGACGTTGAGCTTCAATCCATCTTGAAGGCTGCAGTCCTTGACTTCCTGCAGCAAGCACTTCAGGTCCTCCTCAGTTTTAGCAAGCAGGGTTGTGTCATCTGCATAACACAGGTTTTTGAGAATCTTCCTTCAATCGTGATGCCATATTCCTCTTCATACAGCCCAGCATTCTGGATAATCTGTTCTGCATACAGATTGAAAAGGTATGGAGGCAAAATATATCTCTGGCAGATGCCATTCCCAATTTGAACCATGCAGTTGTCTCCTTCCTCTGTTTTGATGACTGCCTCTTGGTGTAAGTATAGGTTTTGCATAAGCACAATCAAATGTTCTGAGATAACCAGAGTCAGACACAGTTTGTTGTGATCCACACAGTCAAAAGCCTTTGCATAGTCAATGAAATATAGGTAGACATTCCTTTGGTACCCTCTTCTTTCTGCCAAGATCACTCTAACATTAGCCATAATATCCCTAGTACAAGGACCTCTTCTAAATTCAGCCTGCACATTTGAGAGTTCTCTGTTGACATGTTGCTCCAGTCGTTTTTGGATAATTTTCAGCAGAATTTTGCTTGCATGTGATATTAATGATACTGTTGGATAATTTCCACACTCTGTGGGGTCACCTTTCTTTGTAATTTGGAACAAATATAGATTTTTTTCCAGTTAGTTGACCAGATGGCTGTCCTCCAGACTTCTTGGCACAACTTAGTGAGCACATCCAGGGCAGCATCCGTTTGTTGAAATATGTCAATTGGTAGGCCATCAACTCCTGGAGACTTGTTTTTGCCAATTCTTTCAGAGCAGCTTGAACTTCCTCTTTCATCACCTCAGGCTCTTGCACATACATTGTTTCATGAAATTCTTCTGTGTCAGCCAATTCTTTCTGGTACAGTGACTTTGTATACTCCTTGCATCTTCTTTTAATGCTTCTTGAATCATTTAATATTCTGCCCAAAGCATCCTTAAGTATTATTGCCACTTATACCTTGATTTATTTTTTTTTCAATTCCTTCAGCTTAAGAAATATTGAGTGAGTTCGGCCCTTTTGATTTTCTGACACCAGCTCTTTTCACATTTCGTTATAATACTTTGCTTTGTCATCTTGAGCTGCCCTTTGAAATTTTCTGTACAGCTCTTTAATGTCTCTGTTTCTTCTTTTTGCTTTGGCTTCTCGGTGCTCTAATACAATATTAAGAGTCTCATCTGATACCCATCTTGGTCTTTTCTTCCTCTTTTGTCTTTATAACGATAGTTTGCATTCTTCATGGACAAGATTCTTGATATCCTCCCATAGCTCATTTGGTCTTTGTTCATTGGTGTTCAAGGCCTCAAACCTGTTGCTGAGATGGTTTTAAAATTCGAGTGGGATAGACTTAAGGTCAAATTTTGGTTCTTGTGGATTTGGTTTTATTTTCTTCAACTTCAGCTTGAACTTGCGTATGAGTAGTTTGTGGTCTGTTCCACAATCAGCACCAGGCCTGGTTTTCACAGCTGATATTGAGCTTCTCCAGAAATTCTTTCCACAGATGATTTTTTCCACTATTTGATTCCTATGCATACCATCAAGTGAAATCCATGTGGATAGCCTGCATTTGTATTTCTTATAAAAGGTATTTGCAATGAATAAATCACTGAATGTGCAGAATTCTATCAATCTCCAGTCTTATTTCTGTCACCAAGTCCATGTTTTTCATCTACTGATCCTTCTTCCTTGTTCCCAACTTTTGCATTCCAATCACCCATTATTATCAATGCATCTTGATTGAATGTTTGATCGATTTTTGACTGCAGAAGTTAGTAGAAATATTCTATTTCTTCATCTTTGGTTCTAGTTGTCAGTGCATATATTTGAATGATAGTGTTATTCACTGGACTTCCTTGTAAGCGTATGGATATAATCCTGTCACTCACGATGTTGTACTTCAAGATGGATCTAGAAATTGCTTTTTTTATTATGAAAGCAACTCCATTTTTTCCTCACCTTTTCATCCCTGTCATAAGTAGATCATATGATCATTTGACTCAAAATGGCCCATGCCAAGCCATCTCACCTCACCAATATGTAGTATGTCAGTATTCATACATTCCATTTTTTAACAATGCCTAATTTTCCTACATTTATGCTTCTCATAATCCATGTTCCAATCACTCATGTCTGCTTACAGCTGTTCCTCCTTCTTCGTGTTTCCATCTCTGAGATCTCAGCCTAAATTGCCAAGTCGGCTAGTCTAAGTGTGCTCTATTAGACATAGAGTTTTCAAAAGCCTGTCATTTCCAAAGTGGATGGCCAATCCTTCTTCCTAGTCTGTATTAATTTTTTTTAAATTTTATATTAGTATCTGACAGACAAACATTTTATAGAAAGGAGCAGATGAAAGATATTTACCCAATTAGAGAAATGACTGATAGATTCAGTTTCACACACAAGCGAAATATTGTTGAAGATCATCCTAAAACAGCTAGAAGAGTACATTGACAGAGAACCATGAGATATTCAAGTAGGGTTTAGAAGAGTCTATGGCACCAGGAATATCGTTGAGGATGTCAAATGGATTGTCTAAAAACACACAACCAGAAGAATATCTACTTGTGCTTTATTGACTTTGCAAAAGCATTTGACTGTATGAATCATAACAAACTCTGGCTAACATTGAGAAGAAGCTATGGTCTGAAAGAATAGAGCAAAGGATCACTAAGTTTAAGATTAAGAAAGGTGTGTGTCAGGACTGTATCCTTTCTATATAACTGTTCAATCTGTGTGTTGAGCAAATAATTTAAAAATCTGGACTTTATGAAGAACAATGTAGCATAAAAATCAGAGGAAGATTCATCAACTTGTGTTATGCATATGACTCAACTTTACTTACTGAAAGTAAGGAGGAATTCAACTTGCTGCCACAGATGAGAGACTGTAGACTTCACTCTGTATTATATTTCAATATCAAGAAAAAGAATGCATAATCTGAAGAGAATAAAATTGATGATTGGGACTTTCTAAAGATTAAATGCCTGTGTGCATCAAAAATTTTTCCAACAGGGTGAAAAGAGAACCTACCGACTGGGAACAAACATTTGGTAATATCATCTCAGACAAGAGTCTCATAATGAAAGTTTACAGAATGCTCCTGGGCCTCCACAAGAAAAAGACTTATTACCCAATTACAAAATGGACAAAAGACACGGAAAGATGTTTCACAGAGGAAGATATTCAAATGGCCAACAAATACATGAAGAAATGCTCAAAATCACTAACAATAAGAGAGATGGAAATCAAAACCACAATGCCTGGGCCACTTCAGTAGACAGTGTCGCAGACGAGAGCCACAGATAGGCAAGGGAGTAGAGAGGAAGCTCCCACTCACTTGCTTTAAGTGTGGATCTGAAGGACATGTGGCCAAGGGTGGCCCATATCAGGTCCTCATGGCTGACAGGACTGACAGGCCCCAGCTCCCAGCTCGAAACAAAGGAGGATGCTTCAATGATTTAGATCCTCCCAGAAGAGCTGTGGGTATTAACACTGCTGATAATTATATTCATTTTCTCCTGGACACAAGAGCCTACTATTTGGTCCTAAAAGCCTTCTGACGTCCCAACTCTTCACACTATTTCTTAGTTGTTGGAATTGATGGAAAACCTCATAAGCAGTTCCTTAGTTCACCTCTGCCTTGCATGCGGACTTCCAAGTTGTAAAACAACCCAGTAGTAGATGGAATTTGCTCCAGGACTTAAGAACAAGAAATGACATAGTTGAGCCTGTACATCTTTGTGGTGCCTAACCTTTATACTATAATAGGCAAAGTGCTAGTCAATAGGCCTTTTATTGTAAGAACTACCTTCCCTCTCTAACTTGATTTGTGTCACTATTAGAACCTCTATTTAGAATATTATTGCTTTTTTAATTTTTGACTCATGTACTTTTAACTTGTGAGTTAAATTTGTGTCTTCTAGGCTGCACACTTCCAAAATACATCTTCAAGGATATGAACATGTACGGCTAAGCACAATTGATAACAGTGCATTTAAATTCCAAAATCAATCTCCATAATAGTCTATGTGTTTCCTATGGCCAAAGGGGCCCTTTAGAGTAGTGAGAGAAGATCTTCACCCTGAAACCTACAGCGTCCCTTTACAGCAGGAAGTAGCTAACAGAATACGCCATCCCCTTTTCCTTACGAACCAGGGTGAAGTCTCTCTCAGGGAATGGCAAAGGACACACTGACAAAGGAGATTAATCAGAACTGGCTTTGACAAGCACTGTGGCAATTGGACAATTGAAACAGACTTTCAATGGGGGAAAAAAGAAGAATGAACTGGGGAGGAGGGAAGAGAAAGTAGTGGAACAATGAATGAATGGAAACCCCAAATCTCTGTAAATGTTCATTAAAATTAATAAAATTAAAAAAAGAAAACACAATGACATACCATCTCACTCCAGTAACAGTAGCAAAGTTTAATAGGACAGCAAGTAATAAATGTTGGAGAGGATGCGATGAGAAAGGAACTCATACATTGTTAGTGGAATTGCAAAATGGTGCAACCAACCATTCTGGAAGGCAGTCTGGTGCTTACTCAAAAAGCAGAACATAGATATTGCATATGACCCAGATATTCCACTACTCTGAGAAAATGAGAACTGAGGCACAAATGGAGACTTGAACATCAATGTTCACAGCAGTATTATTCACTATCACAAGAGCACGGAAATAGCCCAGATGTCCAACCATAATCGAATAGATTAAGAAATTATGGTATATTCGTACAATGGACCACTATGTGGCACGCAGGAGCAATTATTATATAAATGATTACCTAACTTGGGAGGGACTGGAGAGCATTGTGCTGAGTAAACTGATCAGTCCCGCATGGATAAATATGAAGTATAAAAGCATAATTGTAAAATGAGTATGAGGATCCAAGGTGGGGGGAGAGTGGAAGCAGAGGGATAAGGATGTATGTGGGGGTGTGTGTGTAGAGAAGTGAATTAGTCATGAGATTGTACAGTTTGATGGGGGTGGTGAGGGAAATGGGAAGAATCCACTCTAAAAAACAATGTGTTCAAATTATGTAAATAAACTAGTATAATAAAAAAGCAAATTACATTTAAATTTTTAAAAAAGAAATATTTCATAAATGGGCCAACAAGCAACTGCATGACAGAGTATAGATTTAAATGAATAATTAACAATTTTCTATTTCTTGGATCCACAATTAACACTCTTGGCACCAGCAGTCAGGAGCTAAAGAAATCTATTACATTGGGAAAATCTGCTGTCAGGGACTTCTCCAAAGTACTCAGGAGTAATGATATCAAGTTTAAGATTAGGGTGTGCCTGATTCAGACCATGATCTTTTCAATCACTTGTTATGCATATGAGAGCTGGACAACTAATAAGAATGAAAGAAGAAGAATTGATGTGTTTGAGTTGTGGTATTGGAAAAGAATACTGAATATCATAGACTGCCAAAAGGACTAACAGATATAACTTGGAGAAAGTGCAGTCAGAGTGTCCCGTAGATCCAAGAATGACGAAGCTTCATCTCACATATGCTGGACATGCTGTTAGGAGAGGCTATTCCTTGGAAAGCGACATGGCATACTACTCGGAAAAATGGAGAGTCAACAAAAGAGAGGAAGACCCTTAATGAGATGACTTGACACAGTGACTGATGATCTTTATCACAGGGTAAGGCACAGGATAAGAACAGGATTCAGATCTGTTATTCATAGTCACTATTAGTGGTACTCAACTCAATGGCAACTAACAACAACCACCACCTCTGGAAAGACATTCAACTTTAGCAATTTCACAGAACAGCTTCACTCAGTGTCGTTAACTGTTGTCGTAATTCAGAATACAGACAGAAAGTTTAGTTTCTCTTCCTGAGAACCACTAGAGGGCACCCTTATTCTCATGTATTTATTTCATTCTGTGCTAGTTCAGGAGTTTTGTATGGGTAGAAGTACAGATACTGACAAAAGCAGTGGGACTCAACTTTCCTGCAAACTAGGTAGGAAGGCTGCTATTTTAGACTCACTCACGGTTTCCTTGACATAAGTTCACTAGTGGTGCTTCACTTTCTGTATATATCATTTTATCAGATTGTCCTGCTGCCTTTACTGTTCCTCCAAGTCATGGTACTCATTCATTTTAAGACTTCCCTTGCTGTTCTTCCAAGTAATAGTACCCATTCATTTTAAGTCTTAGCAAGATTCAGCAGCACATCCTTACAGCTCCGTCGTCTTCCTTTGCCCCCTCCCAAATGCAAGGTCTGTATACTCCTAAGATCAATCTGTGCCATTTAAAAAAAAAACCCAAAAAACAACCACAAAAGCAACACACCTGGAATGCAGCTTTCTCAGATAAGCTTTCCCGGGTTCCCAGTGTGGGGTGTAATGAACCTTATCCCTAAATGACTGTGATGAACTCTGCCTCTGGTGTAGTGGACTTCCTTCTAGTTTCTTTACCATTTCAACTTCCTCCTCACCTTCACATCAGATTCTCCAAAATACTGCTTCCATCTTTCCTTCTAAGGTCTCAGTTCATGTTTATTTTTATTTCTTTTCTTAGTAAGCTTGTTACTGGGGCAGTAAATGGGAGCCGCAGTTCATTTAATCATCTTGTTCCACATCTCCTCATGATTGTTTTGATGATTCAACTTAAGCTTATGTTTACTTGACCTAGAACTTCCACTTTATCCAGATCAAATAGTGTTTTCACATTTTCATCTATTTTGGTCCTAAAGACATACATTGTTCTGCTAGCCAATGCCATAGTAAGTCAAACTATTTTGATTACTAATTTACTATACTGTCCATTATGAATTATTAAAAAACAAAGTCATATAGGTAAACACCCCACCTCTTGTGCAATACCTGTTACTTTGGTGGCCTAGTGGTAAGAAATTGTGCTGCAATCCTAAAGGTGTACAGTTCAAACTTACCAGCTGCTCCATGGGACAGGAATGGGCAATATCCTCCTGTTTAATTTACTACCTCTGAAAACTAGGGGGTCAGCTATGGGTTGGCTCTGACTCCACGGCACACAATAACGTTGTTGTTGTTGTTATGTGCTCTCAAGTCACTTGCGACTCATGGAGACCCTATGTACAACAGCCCTAAACTCTGCTCTGTCCTGTGCCAATCACACTGCCGCTGACACACCCATCCTGATTATCTCAGTCACTGACTCAATCTCCCTCATAGAGGGCCTTCCTCTCCTGCACTGTCCTTCCACCCTCCCAAGCATGATGTCCCTCTCCAAGGACTGGTCCCTCCTTACAACATGTCCAAAGTATGTCAGATGAAGCCTCAGAATCCTTGCCTCCAAGGAGCAACCCAGTTAAACCCTCTCCAAGATGAATCTGTTTGTTTTCTGAGCAGTCCATGGTACCCTCAATACTCTTCTCCAGCCCCACAGCTCAAAGGCACCAATTCTCCTTCTACCCTCCCTAGTCATTGTCCAACTCTCTGATGCATAACAAGTGATTGCAAAGACCATGGCCTGTATCAGTCTAGAGAGACACCATTGTTCTTCAGTACTTTGGAGAAGTCCCTAACAGCAGACTCTCCCATCGCAATAGGTCTTTACTTTTCCTGGCTGCTTGTGCCAAGAATGTTGACTGTGCAGCCAAGCTTAAAATTCCTGGTGGTGTAGTGGTTAAGACATTTTGACGGAGAAAGGAAACACTGCATGCTTCAAAATCAGAAAAGGAGTGTGTCAGGGGATGTGTCCTGTCTCCATACCTTTTCAGTCTGTATGCAGAACAGACTATTTGAAAGACTGGACTTTATGAAGAAGAATGTGACATCAGAATTGGAGAAAGACTCATTAACAACATTCATTATGCATATGATACAAATGTACTTTCTGAATCTGGGAACAGCCTGAAGAATTTGCAGCAGAGGGTCAAGGACTTTAGTCTGCAATACGGATTAAAGCTCAATATAAAACACATGAAGATTCTCACCACTGGGCCATTTGGTACCATCATGATAGATAGAGATTGAAATTGTTGACAATTTCAGCTTGCTCAGTTCCACAATCAACACTCTTGGCACCAGCAGTCAAGAAATCAAAAGATTAATTGCATTACGAAATCTACTGTCAGGAACCTCTCCAGAGTGCTGAAGAGCAATGATGTTAGTCTAGAGATTAAGGTACTCCTGATTCAGGTAACAGTCTTTGCAATTACTTGCTATCCATCAGAAAGCTGGACAATGACTAGGGATGACAGAAGTGATGCCTTTGAGTTGTGGTGCTGGACAAGATTATATGAGCATACCATGGACTGCCAAGAGAACAAACAGATAGATCCTGGAGAAAGAAAAATGCTCCTTGGAGGCAAGAATTTTGAAGCTCCATCTCCCATACCTTGGACATGTTTCTAGGAGGGACCAGTCTTTGGAAAAGGATATCTTGCTTGGAAGAGTCGAGGGACAATGCAGGAGAGGAATATCATGGATTAAATGGAATGACAGAGTGAGCAATAAGGGTAAGTGTGTCAGCAACAGTGAAATTGGCTCAGGATAGAGCAGGGTTCAGAGCTATTGTGCATAGGGTCGCTATGAGTTGTAGTCCACCCGATGGCACATAACAACAACCACCTAGAAATCAGTGGTTCTAATCAACCAGCTGCACTGAGGTGAATTATGGGGTAGTTTATTTCTGTATAGATTTATAGTCTCATAAATCGTATAGAGAATGTCTACTCTGTTCTATAGGTCTCTGAGTCATAATCAACTCAACATCAGTGGTTTGGGTTTTATTTGGCAAAGACACATGAGAAATTAAAAAAAAAGTTTTTCTTGTAAATGAAAGCTGAACAATGAATAAGGATGACAGGAAAAGAATTGCAGCCTTCATGCTGTGGTGTTGGAGAAGAGCACTGAACATTCCATGGACTGCCAAAAGAACATTTATATCTTGGAGAGGGTGCTTCTGGAGTACTGTTTGGAGTCAAGAATGATGAGGCTTCACCTTACATACTTTGGGCATGTTTCTAGGAAGAACTATTCCTTGGAGAAGGAAATGATGCTGGGAAGAGTGGAGGGTTATTGGAACAGAGTAAGATCCTCAACCAGGTAGATGACAAGGTGACTGCTGCAATGGACAATGGACTCTTGTGTGTCAGGAGGTGTGAGGATGGTACAGGATAGAACAGGCTTCAGAACTTTTGTTCATGAAGTTGCTATGAGGTGTACTTGACTTGATGGCACCTAATAACTACACCACAACAACAACTCCTCAGTGGCAGCAGTTCTTACTGTAACATATAACCTATAAAGAAGAGACACCACAGAACTTGTCAAGAATACTGGGACTCCTTCACAATTTCATTCCTCAGTTATAAGGAAAAAATTGATGCTGTAAACATTCTGGGGTAGGTATGGCATATCAAATATAAACTCTAATATTCCAACTCCCTCAAGTGTTTGGAAAATTTCTTACAAAAGCAGTTTTAATTCCACTTGATATAGGCACCTTTCCCATTTATTGGCTAACTAAATACATACATTATTTGAGCTCTTTATAATTCCTTAAGATGAAATACTGAATCAAAAATCTGTTTATTGGGCCCATACCACTCATTTCAACCTGATCCAACTTTATGTTCCTTCCAACATTATATCATATTCTTAATATCCATACTCACATATATTATTCATATTCATGCCCATATAATAAGGGGAAATGAAGTTCCTTTGGAAGGTGTGTGCCTCCTCCTGAGACATACTTTGTACCTCCCTTTTCTGGGCCTGCTGGGCCTTGAGTCTGGTTATTGGACTAGAAGCAAAGGACTGTAGAAAGATTCTGCAGAACAATTATTCATCTCTTTTAAGGCGCCTGCCTTAGGAGAGATAATTATAATTTACTCAAAGAAAGTAAAGTTTATTTCTTTTGACAACTTTGTAAAATTAAGACTGACTGCAGAATTGGAATACAACTGTCTCACACCTATGGCTTAAGGATGAGACCCTGTACTTCCTTGGCAGGTATGGGGAAAGGATGTGGTAGCAGCAAAATTAAGAAGAGGGAGGGGGTGAATTAATGACCCATCTTCTCTTCCCTGTGCTGTGATGTATCACAGAACCTCTGGGGGGACCTGGAGGTCATAGGTGGCCACTACAGACAGGCTGACTTGTAGGGTTCAAGGTCGCGGAGTACCATTATAGAACACATCCACCATGGAGTTAGTTCCCGCTCATAACAACCCTTGTTCCAGGGGAGATCTGGTGGCCTAGTGGCAAGGAGCTGCAACTACAATCCCAGAGGCACACAGTTCGAATCCACCAGATGCTCTGCCGGGGAAGGAGGGACAATCTCCTCCTGTACCAGTCAGATCTGATTTGACTGTACACTCACAAAAAAAAAAAAAAAAAAAAAAACATTGTTCAAAAAAATTTTAAATGACTGATGCTTTGAAAGCAGATTACTAGGCTTTTCTTTCTAGGTCTAATGGACTTGAACTTCTAACTTTTCAGTTAGCAACCAAGCACATTCACAATTTGCACCACCCAGGGACTTCAAATTACCATTAAAAATAAAAATATTACCATTAAATATGAATAATGCCTAGATTCCTTTCCCCCTGGATCTTAGAAATTATTTTGTGTTACTCCCAGTTAGTCCCATGTGGTTTTCACAAGGTACCACCATCACAGTGTCATCCAATAGGAAAGGGAACTGTGGACTGAGTGCCAAATCTCAGAAGAATTTACCAAAATAAGAACCAGAAGAAAGGAGTGTGATCCTATGCCAGCCAGAGGTGAGGACAATGTCAGTGGAGGAGGACTGGTTGCTAGGGGTCTCCTCCTGCTGGTCCAAGCTGGTCATGCCCAAGGACTTCTGAGATTACACTGCTTTAGTCACACTGCTGAACGTAGAAGTCGGTGATGGGGGCATCCAAGCTGGCATCTTCAGAAAGCTGGGTGAGTCGCAGAGGC
The DNA here is from genome assembly GCF_000299155.1 of Elephantulus edwardii. NCBI lineage: Eukaryota > Metazoa > Chordata > Mammalia > Macroscelidea > Macroscelididae > Elephantulus > Elephantulus edwardii. The sequence continues at coordinate 3,662,661 of NW_006400025.1, forward strand.
TGGTCTGCTTCATGCACTGTACAAAGGAACCAGTCTGGGAAGGCAGCTGACTCAAAGCTGGAGGTGAGCCCAGTGTCTCACCTGTAGGAGGTGAAACTCTTGGATTCTTCAGCATTGAGGTAAAGTTCCATGATATTCACAGGCTATGAGAAGAAGGGCAGAGTAGGTGAGGAACAAGGATAGAGAATGGGCAGGATTTGAGAGGAAATGCAGAGCTACCACTGAGTCCTGCAAAAGTATTCCCTGGGGTGGCTTCCTGGTGAAAAATGCATAGTCTCAGTGGGCTCAGCATCTGTTGATGTTGTTATCCCAACAAGACTTACCTCTAGCTTCAGAGTTGGTTCCACTCCTGTCCCACATGACAGACACCGAGTCCCTCCCTGGATGCCCAGGATGACTGGGGAGAACCTGGCATCCAGTGACCGATTGGGGACAACACTGATATCTTCACCTAGAGGAAGGAGGCAAGATGCAAGGGTGTTGAGTATCCTTGCTTCCTGTTTTCCATAGCTCTGAATTTTTAGGGAGCAGGATGTATATGATATGCCCTATCCTACACTGGGAAGAAGAAAACTTTGTAGAACCTGTCTTATTGTGTAAGGCCTAGGAAAAGAGAAGTCTCATCCCTCTTGGAAAGTGCTCCCACCTCTGTGCAGAGCCTATAAGTGTAAACCCATGTGTTTCTCACAGCCTCGTTAAATGATGCCATACTTAAACAGATCAGGCCTGAGGCCCAGAGGCCTGTGTTTGTGTGCATGAAGATTTCAAATCCTCCTTAGGCTGCCTCCCCTCAGATGTGCAGAGACATAAGACAGTAGGTTCCTGTTAAGCCACCAACCTTTGATGACCTTCCCCGTGTGCAGTCCTCCAGCCATAAGCTGGTTCTCGTGCAGGTAGAGCACCTTCAGTGCTGCATCCTTCATTCTGAAACAGCAGAGTTGGGTGGCTCCATTAGATGATGTTTGACACTCACCTTATCAGACTCCAAGGTGTCATCCAGTTTTAGGCATTTTGTGTCCATTATTCTTATCTCTCCTAGCCCTGTTGGGATGATCCAATACCAGCGAGACCAACCCACAGTCTCTCATCTGAGACTGGGATTTGCTCTCTCCCCCTTTTCAGGATTTTCACTACCAACCAGTGTTATGTGTTAATCTGGGAACCAATGGGACAGAGTCAGAAAGCTGGATTCTCATCACACTTCTGCCACCTTTGTGAGTCACAATAGGCAGTTTGCTCTCTCCCTCTGAGTCTAAGTCTCCCTATTGCTACACTAAGACCATGGGTCATGTAATACCTTGGTCTAGCCTGCATTAAAATCTGATTTGTCAGTTGTATTGATGACAGCAAGATAGAAATTGCCTTAATAAGTGACAAAATGTCTTGAAGCTCAATAGTCTTTATTTTATTTTATGAAAATTTGTATCTATGATCTCAGTTGATTTTCTAAAGTCTTGTGAAATGAAAGAAATAATTAAATTAGTTTCTTCATAAGTCATATAAGGGAATACAATGGGGAAGGATGCTGTGTACAAATTGGTTCAATATCTGGCTGAACACACGCCAGTAAGCCTCTCTATGTAATACGCTGAGTTGCATAGAAAATAGTGTTTCCCACATTTTTAGATAACTAGGGAGTTTCTTCACCGAAAACATCTCAGTAGACTCAGGTTTCTTACTTGGTGGAATGTGTAGAGCAATCTCATTCTCTGTTGTAAAGATTTGGGTTCAGCAAAATGCCCAGTTCAATACATGCCAGTGAACAGACAGACTGAGTAATTTTTTTGAAGTGCAAGAGGCATCAAAGAGGCAGTGACATGGAAAGTTGGCCTGAAGTCAGGTCAGCAAAGTGGATGGCAACAGTAGTGTTCCAAGATAGTTCTCCTGACTTCAAGATTTCGTCCCATTACCGATGGGCTAGATTTCAGGTTTTGCCCCTCTCCCCAGCCTTAGGAAACCCCCATGAAATGACTACTTCAGCCTTCACAAGACTGGAAGAACATTTCTAAGGCAGGAAGGTGCTACTCACAACATCCCAACTACCTGTCCCACCCGTGAGAGCCACAGGTCAGGGCAACCACAGTTCACTCCTGCCTCACGTGGACAACAGGTCTACCAACTCACTTCCCTCAGAAGACACCATCACATCCTCTGCTGCACAGTTACTCACCGGAAGCATAGCACCCCACTCAGGACCATCTTGAGCTCTCCAGTGTGCAGATAGATGCCTCTATTTTTGAATAGATGACAGAAACCTTTCAGTAGAGGCCAGCTGAGCTGTCAGGGTGGCTGAGCAGCTTCCTGAGCCTGCACAGAGAAGAGTATTCTGGGTCTGGAACCAGGCAGGATCCAGTGGAAACACAGCTCTCCAAAGGACACAGCAAATAATTTCTCCCTGCCAGAGACTATGATGTCAGCAGCTCCTCCGAAGATGCCTCGGCCCTATTAAGTATGCATTGGGGAGGTGACCAGAAACTGCCACTGCAGAGGAGGAGCAGGGTTTTCCAGAGTGACCTCAGACAGTCTCTAGAAACACCTGCTGCTCATTATTTCTCTGAAGAGGGAAATATCTGCAGACAATTTACAGTAACTGGGGCAATAGTAGTTGGTGTGTCGGAATTCGTGAGACTGGCTCAGGACAGGGAAGGGTTCAGAGCTGCTGTACATTGTAGGTACTCAAAGGCAAATCACAACCATAACATACTGTGAGAGATTTGGAAGCAGGAGTGGCATCCACTTCTTAAATAACATGTCTCCAGAATCTTTATGAAATTTTATAAATGTCCATAGTTGTAGAAGGGCTTCAGACCTTTTGTTCATGGGGTCACTATGAGTCATGCTTGTCTCGAAGGCAATCAACAACAATAACATCTGCAGACAATCTCTTCACAGCAGTCCCTAAGCACTCCCTTGAGATTTTTTTCAGCTCCCATTGAGCACATAGTTTCTAGATCACCAGGTCCTTCCAGACCCAAGAGCGTCAGGATAAAGTGCAGCTCAGAAAAAATACTTTCGAAATTATTCTCTTCCTTCTTCCTCTCCTTTCTCACCAGCATGGTTTCTGACCTTCTCATCCCTGCCCTTGCTTCCTCTCTCCCTGCATTTTTTCTTCCTTTTTATGTTCTTCCTGTGGGAGCTGCTGGAGGTGAGCCTCTCTTTCCTAGAAGTTGTTTGACCTCCGTATTCATTGTTGAAAAATCCCTCTGAGCAGGAAGAAATGTAGAGATATTTCCTGTGAGTTCAAGATCAGAAAGAAAAAGACAACACTGTCTTCTTGTTCACATATATGCACATAACTACAGATTTTCATTCAACTGCATCATAAACCTATAACTTTTATTTTTAAGCAGGTTGTTTTCTTATAGTTAAAGAAAACATCTTTCCATATAAAATATTAATTGCAATATAATGTGTAGGGGTTACAGAAATAAAGTCTGAACTCACTAACTGCTCCATGGAAGAAAGACATGCCAGCCCCCTTCCACCACAATTTACACCTAGAAACCCCAAAGGACTGTTCTGCTCTGTCCCACATCTTCTGTGTGAGTCAGAATGGACTACACAGCAATGAGTTTGGATTTTTGTTGTTGTGGAGTCCTTTTTTTTAAGCATATATTATTTAATTACATAGCTGCACCATAATTTATTTATTCCAATTGCTTGTGACACAATAGTTACTTGGCTGCTAGCCAAAAGGCTGGTATTCCTAACATCCAGCTACTCCACAAAACAAAAACATAGCAACCTACCTCTTTAAAGAACCCTATAGGGCAGTTGCACCCTGTCACATGGGGTGACTACGAGCCAGTGTATACTCAATGGCACCTAACAACACATACTTTATAGCTATCTTTTACTATTGGAAATCATTGCAACAAACACCTCTGTATAATCATGTTTGCTTATGTGTCTGATTACTTTGTTAGTAGATAAAATCTACCCTATGCATCTTTATTTCTCATATACCTACCTGATGAAATAATATTTGGTTGAGAAATAATTCATGCGGTTTTAATACCTCCATGCCTTCTCTGTAATAGACCATAATTAGAGTGGAGTCAAATGGGGTGGGGCAGGCAGGGAGGTGAAATAGTCACCAGGGTGGGTCAACCAGTTGAGGGACCTCACTCAGACCTTAGCTGCCCAGGTGTGCTCACGATTGAGGACCCTGGTCGAGTTGCCGCTGTCTGTCTCCCAGTCAGCAGTTCTCACTCAGAGGCCCCTCCCCAGTGGCACTACCCAGTGCCTTCAACCAGTGGCTGCTGCCTAGGAGGACCAGTCAAATTTCTGTAAAGCAGTACGGGTTTAAGATCCTGTGGTTCCTAAAACTATTTGTATCAATGAAAGTTCTTTTTAGAATTCCTATTGTCCACATCAAACAACAGACCCACTGGGTCTTAGTGGGGCTTAAAAGGATTCAGCCAATTTCCCCACTAAGATTTCCCCTTTCAAATGGGTCCAGCAGCTTCTGGCTTTTGCTGATCCGGAGTGGGCACTAAAATGTGAACCAGAGTGCAACCCAGGCTGTTTTCGTACAGTTCCGACTATAATCCATCAAAAGTTCTTATTTAAATTCCTACTGTCTCCATCATGCAACAAACCCACTGGGCCTTAGTGGGGCTTTAGAGAATTCAGCCACTTTCCCCACCCCCACCAAGTTTATCCCTTTCAAATGGGTCCCTCAGAAGCTCAGCTTGCAGTTTCTGTTTTTTTGCTGATCTGCAGTGTGGACCGAAATGTGGTCCGGATTTCAACTGAGACTGTTAGCTTGTTCTGAGTCTACTCCAACAGAAGTTCTGATTCAAATTTCTACTGTCCATGTCACTCAACAGACCCACTGGATCTTAGTGGAGCTTAAGCGAATTAAGCCAATTTCCCCACTAAGTTTTCTCCTTTCAACTGGGTCTCTTAGAAACTCATCTAGTGGTTTCCAGTTTTTGCCAAGTCCACGCAGCTTTGTTCCCACAGCTCCAATACTAAAAGTTTCAACAAAAGTTATGATTCAATTCCTATTGTCCACGCCGCACCTCAGACCCTCCAGGTTTTAGTGGGCTTAAGAGAATTCAGCCGATTTCCCCACTAACCTTTTTCCTTTCAGGTGAGTCTCAATGCAGCTCAGCTCAGCTAGTGGGTTCCAGCTTTTGCTGGGTCTGCGATGGGACCATGGCGGGGCAGGCAGGCAGGTTCCAGTTTTTAAAGCTTCTAAAATAATGTGTTAGCAAAAGTTCTGATTCAAAATCCTACTGTTCACGTCACGCTGTGATGGTCAGTCTCTGTGGAGCATAAAGTACTCTCTGGTGTCCCGTCTTTATGCAGCTTGCTATCCCTCTGGCTCTTCACACTGTGCTCTCCACCTCCGTCATCTTCCAACCGAATATTATTGCTTTTTAATTTTTGACTCATGTACTTTTAACTTGTTAGTTAAATCATGTTTATACATTATTCAACTTTCAGATGAACAACAAGTGATCAGAAAGACCATGGCCTAAATCAGGTACACTTGTGTGCTAGTACCAATGATGTTGATTGTGGATCCAAGTAAGGTGAAATTGTTGACAAGTTCAATCTTTTTTCCATCTATCATGTTGTTGTCTATTGGTCCTCTGGTGAGAGTTTTTGTTTTCTTGACATTGAGATGCAATGCATATTGGAGGTTGTATTCTTTGATCTTCGGCAACAAGTGCTTCAAATCCTCATCACTCTCAGCAAACAAGGCTGTATCATCTGCATAACACAGGTTATTGATGAATCTTCCTCTGATCCTGATGCCACATTCCTCTTTTTAGACTGTAACATATATCTTTACCTTCTTCCTATGTCTATTAACCCTCCCATGTTCCTATGTGATTCAACCCTATATTTGACCCAAAATGACCACACTCCATGCCGGGTGAAGTATGTTCCTTATCTGTGGACACCTCCGTGAATCATTGTCCTGCCCAGGTTCTAACTAGCTGGCAGGCCTTGGACAAGCTTCACCTGTTCCTTATCCACTCTTCATTGTCCCTTTAGTGAAGTGAGGGCTGTCAAGTGGCTTGATCTGAGATCCCTGAAGTGCTAGCATTCTAGGACGTTAGCACCTTACCAATGTTTACTGATAATGTATCTTCATCTCCCTATCCTCCCTACCTCCTGTTCTCTGTCCCACCTGCATTGGACAAAGAGCACAACCTAGTTTTTCTCCTCTTCATGTCATTCTCCTAATGAAATGCTCTAAAGCACAGAGAAGCTGGGAACTTTCTGACACTTGAGCACATGGAAATCACTGAGGGATTAGGTGCATTCAAGAGTCACCCAGGCTTTTGAGGACCACACCTTGGGGTCCTGCTTGTGACTGTGTGTTCTTTCCTTGCCTCATGGGGAGCACAGACAGTTATTCCGGGAAATATGAGAGGGACAGAAAACACAAGCAGCAGAATCTGGAAGACAATAATTGAAGAATAACTAGATTATGTGCTTGGGTTGGTTTTCAGTTTGGAGGTAGTCCAGGAAAATAGGACCTCAAATTTTTAACTTTATTTAAGCCTTTAAAAAAGGAGAAAAAAAAACCCATCCCAACAAGAGTACAGGCTACTGTCTTTTCACCCCTCTGCCTTCCTTTTCTCTAAAACCTGACAATTCCCCCTTCTTCTTTCCCAGAGAAGTTAGAAGTGATGACCAATGTATTTAATAATGTGTTCTGGGAGTCCACTGAGGGAAACTGTGGCTGTGTGGTGTCAAGTCTTGCGATAAGATGAACCTCCAGTTGGAGATAAGAGCCTTTTTCGAATATCAGACTTCACAATCAGTTTAATTTTTCTCATGCTCTGTGGTTGGATGAGGATCACTTGGGCAGTTTGGTTCTATGTCATGGAGCTTAGACACTGACGATGTATCATACAAGGAGTTTGGTTGTGACCAGGTTGTACAAAATGTCTTTCTTCTAGGCTCTGTCCACATGGCCTCTCCTCTTTCAGTAGACTGGCAGCAACTCAAGGAACAAACTTCCATGTGTATTGCTCTGTTAATGTCCTACTGACCAAAGCCAGCCAAATGACAAGATATAGGCTAAAAAACAGAATAGATTAGACAAAGTGTAAATACTGAGGGGCTTAGTTCATTGGGAAACACCAAAGTATAACAGCTTACTGGAGTCTCCAGGTCTTGCTATGTTCCATGTTCCACAGCCACATCTCAGATGTCCTCAGGAAACCTGTATGGTCCTGCCCTCTTCAGGCAAGTCCAATTTCAAGGTCTCTTTCTTCTAATTCTTATTATTGCTGTTATGTGCTGTCCAGTCACCTGTGACTCATAGAGACCCTGTGTTCAACAGTTCTGAAGCCTGCCCTGTTCTCACTGACTCTGACACACAAACCCCACTGCCCCAGTTACTGTATCATTCCATCTCATCTGTAGTCTTCCTCTCCTGCACTGTCTCTCCACTCTTCTAAACATGATGTCTTTCTCCAATGATGCCCCTCCTGGCCTTGTGAATATGTGAGATGGAGCTTCAAAATACTAGCCTACAAGGAGAAACTTGGTTTCACTCTCTCCAAGGCAGACCTATTTGTGTTTTTGGCAGTCCATGGTATGTTGAAGACTCTTCACCAGCACTAGCATTCAAAGGTATTGATTCTTCTTCTGTCATCTTTCATCATTGTCCAGGTCTCTGATGTATAGCAAGTAATTGTGAAGACTATGGCCTGGATCAGGCCCACCTTAGTCTCTAGACTGATGCTGTTCTTTGGTATTCTGGAGAGGTCTCTGACAGATTTTCTCAGTGTAATTCATCTTTTGATTTCCTGACTGTTGCTACCAAGAGCGTTGAATGTAGAGCCAAGCAAGCTGTAATTGTTAACAACCTCAATCTTTTCTCCATTTATCACGGTGCTGCCAATTGGTTCATTGGTGAGAATATTTGTTGTCTTCATGTTGAGCATCAAGCCATATTGAAGACTACAGCCCTTGACTTTTTGCAGCATGTCCTTCTTAAAGCAAGTAAGTTCTTTTTTGACTTTTGCAGCAAGTCCTACTTACTTTCAACAAGCAAGGTTGTGTCATCTGTGTAACGAAGGTTGTTGATGCATCTTCCTCTCATCTTGATGTCACATTCCTCCTCATAAAGCCCAGCTTCCTGAATGATCTGTTCTGCATATAGATTGAAAAGGTATGGAGACAGGACACATCTCTGACACACTCCTTTCCTGATTTTGAACCAAGCAGAGTTTCCCTGCATTGTTCTGAGGACTGCTTCCTGGTCTAACTTTTGCATGAGCACAGTAAAGTGTTCTGGAGTTCCCATTCTCCTCAAGGTTAGCCACACATTGTTGTGGTCTGCACAGTCAAATGCCTTTGCATGGTCAATAAAACACAGATAGACATTCCTCTGATACTGTTTCCTTTCTGCCCTGATTCATCTGATATTGGTGATAATATCACTAGGCCCATAACCTCTTCTAAACACAGCTTATATTTCTGGTAGTTCTCTGTTGATGTACTATTCCAGTCTTTTTTGGATAAACTTCAGCAGAATTTTGCTTGTGTGGATATTAGTGATATTGTTAGATAATTTCCACACTTTGTAAGGTTACCTTTTTTTTTAATGGCAATAAATATGGATCTCTTCCAGTCAGTTGATCAGGTAGTTTTCCTCCAGATTTATTGGCACAACTTGGTGAGGACGTCCAGGGCATCATCTGTTTGTTGAAATATGTCAATTGGTATTCCCTCAATTCCTGGGGGCTTATTTTTAGCAAAGTCCTTCAGAGCTGCCTATACTTCCTCCTTCATCATCATTGCCTCTTAATCATATGCTGTTTCTTGAAATTCTTCTCTATCAGCCAATTCTTTTTGGTACATTGATTCTGTATACTGAAAATCAGTTGGGTTCCAATTCATGATCTATTGTTCCTTAATCTTATCCACTATTACCGACTACTCAACACTGGGAAAAGATGACTTTGCCTCAGAAGTTTGATAGACTTGATATGAACTAAAATCTGAGTGCCCATTATGGTGGCACAGTCACTTCCCTACACTAGTGGGCAGAAGCACTCTTTTTTAAATTTTATTAATTTTAATGAACATTTACAGAGATTTTGGATTTCCATTCATTCACTGCTGCACTTTTCTCCCTGCCCAACCTTCCTCCCAGAAGCACTCTTTTTGGAAGTGTCACCTGCCCTGTAAGGAGCAGGGATTATTAGGGAATTGTGTGTGACACACAAATTGAACTGTAAGAGTCTGCCCACTTCCTGCACCAGGCTTAGTTCCCTGATAGAGTAACAGCTTCCACAGACTTTGGCCTCTGCTGGTAGTGTCAGAAGGTTACCAAACTGATCCATGACCTGAGTGGTCAAATTCAGGAGCAGATTACCCACAGCAAAGGAAGCTCAGGCTTACTGTATTTACTTGCTAATCTGTAATGATAAATTTTATCACCTTTATTGTAGTTAAAAAGCCATGGGAAACACAACTACAGATTAGTAAGTAAGCACAAGAAGTGTGGGCTTCCCTCATCTATTGAGTACTCCACCCCTGGTTCCAAGGTCAGGTGGCTATACTGGGAAATTATTTGTGTCATTGCTGTCCTGGGATACAGAGGACAAGTGATCCTGTGCTAATGACATCTAGGTCAGCTCTCTGAAGGCCAGAAAGCCATGTCCTAGGTGATCTAGACAGGACAAACTCTCTCTGGTTCTCACCTCTCACCATCCCCTTTCTCTGCTTCCAACAATAAACGTCACTTCATTGAGCATGAATAAGGAGCAGGTGAAATCCTTTCACTATCTGGCCAAACTGAACATTCTCACTATGATCCAATCAACAGTCTACCCTAGTTTTTACCTTCACACTGTGTCAAGCAGGCTGGCCAGTCAACCTCACTGATCAATACGAAAACTCAGTACTGATGAATAGAAAAGTGCTAACTCCCTAAGATTCAAGCTCTGTTTTACAATAAAACAACAATAGCACACACAATGGTCACCAAGATCCATACTCATGTAGAACCACAGTGTTGAGCATATCTCTCCTTCACCCCACCTTTAGCTTCCAATGATTCTGAGAGCTGCTTCTCCATCCCTGCTCAGGTCTTCTGTTGTTGTGGGGTAGAGATTCATCCTTGGAAGGATGTACAGAGCAATCCTGAAGTCTGGAGACTCCTCAGCCAAGAGAACTTCCACAGTCCCTGTAGACAAATCTTTCTAGTGTCAACTTTTTTCCTAACCCTCCTCTGTCAAACTGATTCAGTGCCACCTATACTTCCAGGCTAAAAACATGGCTACTTTTTTTTTAAATTGGCATGGCTTTATTTGTTACCTTTTTTTGATTAGTTTGTTTCATTTTTAGTTTTTTGTTTTGGGCACTTAAGCTTTAAAACCTGGAGCAGTGAGTGTGACAGCAGTTGATGTGTAGGGAGAATCCCCATTAGTTCTCCAGTGTGGCTTAGGACTTTGTTTTTACATTGTTCTTTTTTTAAATAGTCATTCAAAATAATTGTGACACAGCTTCTCTATCTGAATTGTGTCTACCTGTTTAACCTGGGCATGTTTGCCCTTCTTTTTTCAATTCAACTTCATCCATCTTCTTATGAAAAAAATTCTTAAAGATTTAATTGATCTGGTCTGAAAAACAACACATTCAAATTTTGTAAATAAATTGATATAATAAAACAACATTTATGGTGAAATACAAAATAAGGAACTGGTGGTAATTTTTATACAATCAACTTTATTCACTTTGAAAGAAAATCATTGACATGGAGATGATGTCCTTTCTGGGAAGATGTGGAGCTAGACGTGTGACAGGTTCTTTGCGTTTGTGCAATGATAGTGGAAGTAGAGGGTAGAGTTTCTTTTCTTTTTTCTATTTTTAACTTGTTAATATCCTGACTTAAAAAATGAAACTTTTGCATACTATGTTGGTCTCCTATTTTTAAAAAATTCTGAAATGCACCTGTACACCTAGGGTGTGCCACCCAGGACCCTGAGCACCATCACCTGTCAGATTTTCACAGCTATCTGGAATGCCTTCCACTCCCCATCTGTCCAGGAGTCTTCCACTGTTCTCACAGGATACATGAGACACTCGATGGACATTTTAGCACATTTGAGGCTTGTATGAGAGGTGGCTAAGTCCCTGTGTACCCCCTCAGAATGTGAGCTTCTGAGGGCAAGCACTGTGTCCCAAATATCTGAGGTCCAGCAGGGCCAGGGAGATGGCCTATGTCTTGGTACACGCTCTGAAAATATATCTTGTGGCTTGAACAGAAAGTTATTTACACCCTAAGAATTAATCTCTGTTTAAAATAAAACTTCAAAACCCATTGCTTTGTTGTTTTCATTTTTAAATTGTGATTTTAAAGAAAGTTTACAGAAAAGTTGAATTTTCATTCATTCATTGTTGCATGATTTCCTCCCTACTCACCTTTAGTTCACTTTTTAAAAAAATTTTTATTCATTCATTGTTAGATAATTTCCTTCCTCCACCCCCTCCCGCCTCTCCCCAATTCCATTTGCTATACACCTTTTATTCTGGACTAAAGTAATACAAACAATACCTATTCATATATTCCATTTAAACAATTCTTTCCCTCATTTGTTGTAATGCAGTTGTTGTTGTTGTTGTTGTTGCTGTTGTTGTTGTTATGTGCCGTCGAGTCGCTTGCGACTCATAGTGACCCTATGCACAACAGCCCTAAACCCTGCTCTATCCTGCGCCAACCGCACCGCCTCTGACACACCCATCCCGATTACCCCAGCCACCGAATCAATCCATCTCATAGAGGGTGTTCCCCTCCTGCGCTGTCCCTCCACCCTCCCAAGCATGATGTCCCTCTCCAAGGACCCGGCCCTCCTGGCAACATGTCCAAAGTATGTCAGACGAAGCCCCAGAATCCTTGCCTCCAAGGAGTAGCTTGGATTAATCCTCTCCAAGATGAATCTGTTTGTTTTCCTGGCAGTCCATGGTACATTCAGTACCCTTCTCCAGCACCACAGCTCAAAAGCATCCACTCTCCTTCTGTCCTCCCTAGTCATTGTCCAACTCTCTGATGCATAACAAGCGATTGCAAAGACCATGGCCTGTATCAGGCGCACCTTAGTCTCCAGAGAGACACCGTTGCTCCTGAGTACTTTAGAGAGGTCCCTAACAGCAGACTTTCCCATCACGATACACTTTTTTATTTCCTGACTGCTGGTGCCAAGAGTGTTGACTGTGGAGCCGAGCAAACTGAAGCAGTGAACAATCTCAATCTCTTCGCCATCCATCCTGATGCTACCAATTGGTCCAGTGGTGAGAATCTTTGTCTTCTTGACATCGAGCCTCAGTCCATACTGAAGGCTGCAGTCCTTGACCTTTCACAGTAAGTGCATGAGGTCCTCCTCAGTTTCAGAAAGTGTTCATTATTTATCCACTCTTTTTTAGTTTCCCATCAACTCCCGTCAGTAGTCCTGTTTTAGAACAGTGGTACTACACAATCATTGTCCTTTTGTGACTGAGATATTTCACTCAGCATAATATCCACCAGGGTGATCTATATTGTGTAATATTTTATTAATTCATTGCTTTTCCGTGCTGCATAGTATTCCCTTGTGTGAGTATACCATAGTTTTTCTATCCATTCATTTGTTAGTGGGCACATGAGTTGCTTCCATCTCTTTGCAATTGTGATTAATGCAACAATAAACATGAGTGTGTATACATCTGTTTGGGTGGCAGCTCCGGTTTCTTCCGGGTATATTCCCAGTAGTGAAATTGCTGAGTCAAATGGTATTTCTATTTCCAATTTTATGAGAAAGCACCATACTGCTTTCCAGAGTGTTTGCAACATTTTACACTCCCATCAGCAGTGAATAAAGGTTTCAGTCTCTCTACAACCTCGCCAGCATTTGTTCTTTGTTATTGTTACTGGGGTGAGATAATATTTCATAGATGTTATTTTGTTTTTAAAAAAATTTTATTGGATTACATTGTTTCACACTATTCCATATTCATGTTGTGTTTCATACAATCATTCTCATGCATTATGCTTTATAAAATTAATCACTTATTGGGCCTTGCCCATCATTACTCTTTTCACCCAGATCCTTTCCATTGCCTTCCCCCTTCTCTTCAACCACCAAACTGTGCAGCCCTGTGCTTTTTCGCCTAACCATCCTCACCCCTTTGTTCCCATCCATGAGTCTCGTATCAGATATGTCATTACCAAATACTTTTTCCCCAGTCTGTGGCTTTCCTTTTTACCATATTAGAGAAGTTTTTTGATGTGCATAAGACTTTGATTCTTAGAAGGTCCCATTCATCTAGTTTATTGTCTCCTGGTTGTAGGTTATTCAAGATGCTAAGAAGACATTTCATACTGTAGATTGGGGCTTCTAGAGTTCTTCCAACCTTTTCTCTGATGAAGTTTTAGTCCTAGGCCCTTGATCCACTTTGACTTGTTTTTTGTGTGTTTTGACCTCTAATTAATGCTTTGGCTGTTCCCCAGAGGTTTTGGTAAGATTTGTCTTTATTATTTGTTTCAAGAAACTTTTTAATTTCATTTCTTCTATTACCCACTCATGTGCATGCAGGGTATTGTTCAGCTTCTAAATGTAAGGGCTTCCCTCCTCCTTTATCTTCTTGTTATTAACTTCTAATTGTGTATTATTGTGGTGTGAGAAGATGTTTTGCATTATTTCTGTATTTTTTAATTTAGTGATGCTTTCTTTGCCACCCGGTTTAACCCTTTCCAGGATAAATCTGTTTGTTTTCCTAACAGTACATGGTATTCTCAATACTCTTATCCAGCACCACAGCTCAAAGGCATCAATTCTCCTTCTACCCTGCTCGGTCATTGTCCAACTCTCTGATGCATAACAAGTGATTGTGAAGACCATGACCTGTATCAAACGCACCTTAGTCTCCAGAGAGACACGGTTGCTCTTCACTACTCTGGAGAGGTCCCTAACAGCAGACTTTCCCATGGCAATGTGCCTTTTAATTTCCTGGCTACTGGGGCCAAGAGTGTTGACCGTGGAGCCAAGCAAACTAAAGCTGTGTACAATCTCAATCTCTTCACCATCCATCCTGATGCTGCCAATTGGTCCAGTGGTGAGAATCTTTGTCTTCTTG